>NC_088224.1:30405217-30610217 GCF_036934945.1 Oncorhynchus masou masou | reverse complement strand
GGTTAGGTTTAGGGGTTAGGGGTTAGGGTTAGGGTTAGGGTTAGGGGTTTGGGTTAGGGTTAGGGTTAGGGTTAGGGTTAGGGTTAGGGTTAGGGGTTTGGGTTAGGATTAGGGGTTTGGGTTAGGGTTAGGGTTAGGGGTTTGGGTTAGGGGTTAGGGATAGGGATAGGGTTTAGGGGTTAGGGGTTAGGGGTTAGGGATAGGGATAGGGTTAGGGTTAGGGTTAGGGGTTAGGGTTATTTAAATGTGATGAGATCCATTGTCGTGCCCTTCATCCGCCGCCGTCACCACATGTTTCAGCATGATAATGCACGGCACCCATGTTGTAAGGATTTGTACACCCATCCTGGAAGCTGAAAATGTCCCAGTACCCCATTGAGCATGTTAAGGATGCTCTGGATCGAGGTGTACGACAGTGTGTTCCAGTTCCCACCAATATCCAGCAACTTCTCACAGCCATTGAAGAGGAGTGGGACAACATTGCACAGGCCACAATCAACAGCCTGATCAACTTTATGTGAAGGAGATGTGTAGCACTGCATGAGGCAAATGGTGGTCATACCAGATTTGGACTGGTTTTCTGATCAACGCCACTACCTATTTTTTATGTACAGTATCTGTGACCAACAGAAGCATATCTCTATTCCCCGTCATGTGAAATCCATAGATTGGGGCCTATTGGATTTATTTAAATTGACTGATTTCCTTATACGAAATATAACTCAGTAAAATCTTCAAAATAGTTTTCATGTTGTGTTTATATTTTTGTTCAGTATAGTTACGTGAGTGTGGTTCACCATCTGAACCACATCCATTAACAAAGCCCCCTTTGTCTTTCTTTACACACTGATGCACAGAGTCAAGAAACGTCTCCACTTTCCGAGCAATTAGTCAGAGAAATGAGAGGAACCAACCCCCGGGCCAATCTGGACACAGTGGAAACGTGAGTTAGAACTGCAAACAGAACAGAATTACCACCACGACATGTCATGCAGTGTCTCCACGGCAACAGCCACGTCGCTACAGCTGTTCTCGCATGTGCTCATCTCCCCTCCTAAATCAGGACGATCACACGCTACTTATAGATTACAAGCAGTTGGAAGTGTTGGTGGCCATGGTGATGATGATGATGAGGATTTTATTTGAAAATCAACTATAGTCAAATTCAGGAAATAATTCTACAGTTGTGCTTTCTTTTTAAACACAACAAGCACAGCCAACATGTTTACTGGAGTCTGTAGTTGTCCTCTCTTGAATGACTTCTCAAAATCACTACGACAGTTCTGTGTCCAGACTTGTGGATATCGACTTTCTTTGTTCACATATGCTGTGCACGTACACACAGTTACAAAAACACCAACAAATCTAGTTATCAACTCATTATAATTAAGTACCTGATTCCACAGCCTTTTTTTTGTTTACTCAACTCTACGGTCAAAGTGTTACCTGAACTTAACATTTTTAGTTGGTTCCAACTTGAGAAAACATGAAACAATTCTGGAAACAATTCTGTCCACTTAAAATAATGTATTTTCTCTTACTGTCTTACTGTATGTTCATTCAACCCCAAATGTTTATTTTTGCCATCTAAACTTTAAAAAAGTCTGTGTACTGTATCTAGTTACACAAACAGATTGTAACGTACAATGTTTTCAATTTACATATTTGACACACATTGTGCATGTTCATTTATACAGCAATTATTATTCAACATGTCCTCACCTGGGATTTGAACTCACAATCTCAGTTCATCTGACTATTCTCTCATCATTGATTTGATTTACTTATTTAATCAATTTGAGGTTTTTCTGTATAGTTGTCTAATGTTGGTGGGGCATATTTCTTTGTTTTAATGTTACTCCTTAATCATTATGATGAATAAAATATTTTTTCTTGAGTGTACGTTTAACATAGCAGAGGTATACTTTGAAGTGCAAAGTGTAGCAATACCATTGAAATCAGTTATTGACACAGACATAGTTGTGTAGCAGGAAGATTGAAATGCTGTCAACCAAGAGGTTGTGAGTTCAAATCCCAGGAGATGACATGTTGAATACTAATTCATGTATAAATGAACGTGAACAATGTAATCATGTATGTTGAATACATTGTATGTTAAAAGCACTGTGTTTGAAATTAGATCCACAGCCTCCTTTTTGGTAAAATGCCAAAATAATAATTTCTATTTGAATTGAGCAAACAATTTTTCTAAAGTTGACTTCATTTTTGTCTAAGTTTCCTCACGTTGGAGCTAAGTTTGGGCCGACTAAAAATGTTAAGTTCAGGTAACACTTTGACCGAAAAGTTGAGTAAACAAAAAAAGGCTGTGGAATCAGGTACTTAATAATATTTAGTTTAAACATTTTTTTTTTACAGTGCACACACACACACACACACACACACACACACACACACACACACACACACACACACACACACACACACACACACACACACACACACACACAGGCACCCTGAGAGGTTTCAAAAGTTCATTCTGCCCTTCTGATGTCTGTCTATCCAGCTCACACTAACAACCACAGCCAATATTATCAGCCTATGGATACAGCATCATCAGCCTTGAGTACATAACGTGTACCGTTTGTAACGTGTACCCCATAACGTGTACCGTTTGTAACGTGTACCCCATAACGTGTACCGTTTGTAACGTGTACCCCATAACGTGTACCGTTTGTAACGTGTACCCCATAACGTGTACCGTTTGTAACGTGTACCCCATAACGTGTACCCCTCACATGGCAAGCCGTTAGTGTCAAGTCAAGTGACTCATCCTCCTGCGGAATGTTTTGATGCTGTGGCCTGTATCCATATAAACTCTTTAGTCAAATGTATATGGAATGTGTCTCTTACAGTGTAATTATAATGTAATAAATACAATATCATTTCCATAACTATCCATCTCATATAGATAGGCTATTGCAAGATTTTGATTCATTGGATAATATTTTAAACATGTTCGTATTATTCAAGCTTAACTGGCTCCTAACCCCTTCTCCATCTGTTGAAACCAGAAACGCATGAGCCATGGGCTGAGTATGAGCCAGGTCAGGTAAACTCATTATAAGGCAAGCCATCAATACACTCTACAGCCATGCATAGCCATGGGCTGACCCACTTATAAAACACTGTGTACAATACTATATCTATAGGTTATACATGCACTCTCCTTGTAGTGGCCCTGGTCCTTCATCATATTCCATTTTTTTTAAAGAAAAGGAAATTGTGTTCATACTGTTAACCTCTCTGTTATCATGAGAGGCACCGTGCTCGTCTTATCATTCACTTCCCTATGGGGTGTCTCGTCTGCACTGAGACACTGGATCCAGCCCATGAGGGGGTCCAATCAGGTTGACGGATGGATCGAGTAAAAATATATATATATATCAATATACTTTAAATGACTAAAACCAAAATGGAAACTGTGTAGAAATGATAATGGACCTACATTTATACACTTCATAAAAACCATGGACAGAGGACTATCTTTCGCAAATTTGGGCGGCAAGGAAATATATATTTTAAATCAGTGTGGCCCTCTGGACCTCGTTAAAGACGGAATGCGGCCCTTGCAGCAAACATTTTTACACCCCTGATCGAGGGTTTACTAAATGTTATTTGTTTCAGCTTTACTCCAAATGCATTACAGCATTAGTGTCACCATTATCTATGCATAATCATTATCATTACCTAGGCCATATGTGATGTCTGTCTGTCTGTCTGTCTGTCTGTCTGTCTGTCTGCCTGCCTGCCTGCCTGCCTGCCTGTCTGCCTGCCTGCCTGCCTGCCTGCCTGTCTGTCTGTCTGCCTGCCTGCCTGCCTGCCTGCCTGCCTGTCTGTCTGTCTGTCTCTCCATGCGTGCTTGTAGGTGTTTGTAGGCTATGTTACCTTCATTTTCCACGCCTCCACATTTGGAATGCAGCCCAGGAATATTTTCTATTTCTCCTGGATTGTACGACAACATACTTTGTGAAAGGCTCATAGGTTATGACATAATCTGTAATGAATCAGCAAGTGGAGCTGCTTTCTCTAGCCTCTGTACAACAGGCTGTGTTGCGTGTCTCTGAACAGGTTTCACTGGACCTGGAAGGTGATGTAACAGATGGCTAAAATGTTTTTATGGAAAATCAAATAGTTAGTCAAAACTGCTACGTTGTGGCTTACATCCATTTAAACTCTTTCTTCGTGGAACGTATTTCGTACAGTATAATTACAGTGTAATAACACTTGTACATAATTTGAGTTTCCATACCTATCTAGCTAAAACCACGTGTTTAAGATCTGAACACATAACTAAACACTCTTCTGTAACACTTTTTAAAAGCGCCAATGTGTTTGGAGTTTCAATGAAAACGTGTCACAATGTTTAGATTGTAAAGACCAGAACATGTTTATAAGCTGCGACACTTTTTAAACACGTTTATTCAACGCTAAAAACTGGGGGTGTTGTTTTCACAGGGTGTAAAGTTGTTTCCATATTTCCAAGCGTGCCTTTCAAGTGAATGTGAGTGAGACCCACCCACAGCCGTGTCTGTTAAAGAAATAGATTGCTGCGTTCAATAAATGCTATCCCTGAAGCTTTCACAAAGTGACTGCCTAAGTGAACGTGTTTCAATTCAAAGTAAACCCTTTATAACCACATACTGTGTTACACCTTTAGTTACGGCCTAGTTACAGTGCCTTGCGAAAGTATTCGGCCCCCTTGAACTTTGCGACCTTTTGCCACATTTCAGGCTTCAAACATAAAGATATAAAACTGTATTTTGTGAAGAATCAACAACAAGTGGGACACAATCATGAAGTGGAACGACATTTATTGGATATATCAAACTTTTTTAACAAATCAAAAAACGGAAAAATTGGGCGTGCAAAATTATTCTGCCCATTTACTTTCAGTGCAGCAAACTCTCTCCAGAAGTTCAGTGAGGATCTCTGAATGATCCAATGTTGACCTAAATGACTAATGATGATAAATACAATCCACCTGTGTGTAATCAAGTCTCCGTATAAATGCACCTGCACTGTGATAGTCTCAGAGGTCCGTTAAAAGCGCAGAGAGCATCATGAAGAACAAGGAATACACCAGGCAGGTCCGAGATACTGTTGTGAAGAAGTTTAAAGCCGGATTTGGATACAAAAAGATTTCCCATCTTTAAACATCCCAAGGAGCACTGTGCAAGCGATAATATTGAAATGGAAGGAGTATCAGACAAATCTACCAAGACCTGGCCGTCCCTCTAAACTTTCAGCTCATACAAGGAGAAGACTGATCAGAGATGCAGCCAAGAGGCCCATGATCACTCTGGATGAACTGCAGATATCTACAGCTGAGGTGGGAGACTCTGTCCATAGGACAACAATCAGTCGTATATTGCACATATCTGGCCTTTATGGAAGAGTGGCAAGAAGAAAGCCATTTCTTAAAGATATCCATAAAAAGTGTTGTTTAAAGTTTGCCACAAGCCACCTGGGAGACACACCAAACATGTGGAAGAAGGTGCTCTGGTCAGATGAAACCAAAATTGAACTTTTTGGCAACAGTGCAAAACGTTATGTTTGGCGTAAAAGCAACACAGCTCATCACCCTGACCACACCATCTCCACTGTCAAACATGGTGGTGGCAGCATCATGGTTTGGGCCTGCTTTTCTTCAGCAGGGACAGGGAAGTTGGTTAAAATTGATGGGAAGATGGTTGGAGCCAAATACAGGACCATTCTGGAAGAAAACCTGATGGAGTCTGTAAAAGACCTGAGACTGGGACGGAGATTTGTCTTCCAACAAGACAATGATCCAAAACATAAAGCAAAATCTACAATGGAATGGTTCAAAAATAAACATATCCAGGTGTTAGAATGGCCAAGTCAAAGTCCAGACCTGAATCCAATCGAGAATCTGTGGAAAGAACTGAAAACTGCTGTTCACAAATGCTCTCCATCCAACCTCACTGAGCTCGAGCTGTTTTGCAAGGAGGAATGGGGAAAAATTTCAGTCTCTCGATGTGCAAAACTGATAAAGACATACCCCAAGTGACTTACAGCTGTAATCGCAGCAAAAGGTGGCGCTACAAAGATTTAACTTAAGGGGGCTGAATAATTTTGCACGCCCAATTTTTCCGTTTTTGATTTGTTAAAAAAGTTTGAAATATCCAATAAATGTCGTTCCACTTCATGATTGTGTCCCACTTGTTGTTGATTCTTCACAAAAAAATACAGTTTTATATCTTTATGTATGAAGCCTGAAATGTGGCAAAAGGTCGCAAAGTTCAAGGGGGCCGAATACTTTCGCAAGGCACTGTATCCTCAACATTGTGGTCTGAAAATCCCGGCTCATGGGCCACATCAGACGTGTCAGTCACAATAGGTTGGTTTGTGAAGTGATTTGAGGGAGGACACCCAACGATTAGAATATTTGATCAACCACAAGCTGCATTGAGTGACTGCTATGGTGAAGGACTTAACAAACAAGGCTACCTCAACCATCTAAACTGGAACAACCATCTCAGTAACAGGTGCAATAAATCCAACCCCTTACAGATTGGATTAGTTTAGAACAATAGACGTTTTTGTCTCTGTATAGTTTAAGATCAATTAATCAGTCAATGTGCATGACAAAACGGATATTAAAATAAACTTTTTCTAAAAGTCTACGTGCGAAAAATCATGCTGGGAAATATGATGAGGCCTTTCCCATATATTTTCACTCTGAGAGAGTTAACGGAATTTAAGTCAACATAGCCGAGTAACAACAACACCAGGATTTCTTGAATCAAATGTCCTGTTCAGTTGTGCTGAAAGGTAGGTAAGGGGACAGACATTCCTAACATTCATCTGAATTAAAGGCAGGGAAAGTCACATCAATTACTAATGACTGAATGTATTTCACGATGGGAAAGTAAACACTAGTGTTTAAAATCTGAACACTCAGGAGATTTAGGTGTTCTCCTGGTTGGAAACTGACTGGAAAAAGCTGACTGTCATGTTTAGTCTTGCATTCTAAACGCCTATGTTTAAGATGAGAATACTTACTGGCAAATCTAAATAGCTAATGGTTAAGTTTAAAACACTGACATTTAGGTTCTAAACGTGTCTCATGTTTCACATGTCCACATCACTAAGGAATTATCATGGTCCACACACACCAACGCAGTTGTGAAGAGGGCATGATAACGCCTCTTCCCCCTCAGGAGGCTAAAAAGATTTGGCAGCTGCATTGAGAGCACTGGCTGCATCACCGCTTGGGATGGCAACTGCTCGGCATCCGACCTGCAAGGTGCTACAGAGATTTGTGCGAAGGCCCAGTACATCACTAGGGCCGAGCTCCCTGCCATCCAGGACCTCTATACCAGGCACCTCAATTACATCGACTCGGTACTGGTACCCCATGTTATCGTTACTCATTGTGTATTTACAATGCATTCTGAAAGAATTCAGACCCCTTCCCTTGTGCATATGTTACGTTACAGCCTTATTTCTAAAATTGATCAAAAAATGTTCCCCACCAATCTACACACATTAACCCATAATGATTAAGCGAAAACAGGTTTTTAGAATTAACCACATTTCTTAAAAATGAAAAATGAACATATCTTATTTACATAAGTACTCAGACCCTTTGCTATGAGACTCGAAATAAAGCTCGCGTGCATCCTGTTTCCATTGATCATCCTTGATGTTTCTAGAACTTGACTGGAGTCCACCTATGGTAAATTCAATTGATTGAACATGATTTGGAATGGCACACACTTGTCTATATAAGGTCCCACAGATGACAGTGCATGTCAGAGCAAAAACAAAGCTATGAGGTCCAAGGAATTGTCCATAGAGCTCCAAGACAGGAGGATTGTGTTGAGGCAAAAAATCTCTGCAGCATTGAAGGTCCCCAAGAACACAGTGGCCATCATTCTTCAATGGAAGAAGTTTGGAAGCACCAAGACTCTTCCTATAGTTGGCCGCCCGGCCAAACTAAGCAATCGAGGGAAACGGGCCTTGGTCAGGGAGGTGACCAAGACCCCGATGGTCACTCCGACAGAGCTCCAGAGTTCCTCTGTGGAGAAGGATAACTGTCTATGCAGCACTCCACCAATCAGACCTTTATGCCAGAGTGGCCAGGCGGAATCCACTCCTCAGTAAAAGGCACATGACGGGCCTCCCAAGTGGCGCAGCGGACTAAGGCACAGCATCGCAGTGCTCGAGGCATTACTACAGACAAGGGTTCATTCCCGGGCTGTGCCACAAGTCCAATAGGACAGTGCACAATTGGCTCAGCGTCGTCTGGCTTAGGTAGGGTTTGGCCGGAGGGGCTTTACTTTGCTCATCGCGCTCTAGCAACTCCTTCTGGCGGGCCAGGTGCCTGCAGGCTGACCCCAGTCGGCAGTTGAACGGTGTTTCCTCCGACACATTGGTGCGGCTGGCTTCCGGGTTAAGGAGCACGGTCAGGTGGGTCATGTTTTGGAGGACACATGACTCCACCTTCGCCTCTCCCGAGCCCATTGGGGAGTTGCAGCAATGAGACAAGATCGAAATTAAATTAATAAGGCACACGGCACGCTTGGAGTTTGCCAAAAGGCACCTAAAGCGCTCTCAGATCATGAGAAACAAGATTCTCTGGTCTGATGGAACCAAGATTGAACTCTTTGGCCTGAATGCCAAGCGTCACATCTGGAGGAAACCTGGCACCATCCCTACGGTGAAGCTTGGTGGTGGCAGCATCATGCTGTGGGGATGTTTTTCAGTCAGGGTTGAGGGAAAGATTAACAAAGCAAAGTACAGAGTGATCCTTGATGAAAGCCTGCTCCAGAGAGCTCAGGGACCTCAGACAGAGGAAGGGTACTACCTGAACCTACACTCTCCAGTAGCCAGTTGATACGTTTTGCCAGGCTTATCTGAAGACGTGCTTAGTGCATTAGTTTATTTTGCACTGTTAAGTGCCCGTGTTGAATAATATAATACATAGATGGTGTCCATAACGTAGATGGTGTCCCCACGCACCTCTATGCTTGAGTTGGGTTACATGCAGAAGACACATTTCGGTTGAATGCATTCCGTTGCTCAACTGACTAGGTATCCCTTTTCCCTAACGTAGGCTTAAAGCCCACCTACTCTGATCTTTGATACAGTTTAATCAAATATTGTTTAGGGGGAAATTAATTATTGATATTGATATCTGTCTGATGAAAACCTCTTCCCTCCAAAAGAGAAACTTTTCAGGAATTTGAAAAAAATGACCATATTTTCCCATGAACGAAAATGCAATTATGAAACTTCAGACACAATTTAGAAAATATTTTCTTGGTCCTAGAATCATTAAATGATCAGTATACATTGAGGGGTTACTGCTGTAAATAAATGTAAACAAATAAAATAAATGAAAATAGGCTAAAATGTAGGCCTCCTCTCAGTGTAGAAGCAATGCTATCTAATCTACTGCCTGTCTTTTCTTGGCCCTCTACAAAGACCATTGTGAGTTTGTCTTGTTTTATACAAATGCTGATTCACCTTAAAATCCATTGTTTTGGGGATGAGAGCTGCTTAAAGAGTTGTCCATATTGTGAAAAAAAGATCAAAGGAGGCTAAACCTCTCACTTTAAGGTTGGCAATACCACTTCAATCAATTAACTAGCATGTTCATTATAGGCCCTAAGGTAAATATAGGCCATGCAAATCTGTACATAAAAGGCACCAGACTACTCTGAATATGTTTTGTTTTATTTATTTATTTCACCTTTGTTTAACCAGGTAGGCTAGTTGAGAACAAGTTCTCATTTACAACTGCGACCTGGCCAAGATAAAGCAAAGCCATACGTCACAAACAACAACACAGAGATACACATGGAATAAACAAACATACAGTCAAAAATACAATATAGATATATTGTACACAGTGTGTGCAATTTAGGTAGGATAAGGGAGGTAAGGCGATAAATAGGCCATAGTGGCAAAATAATTACAATATGGCAATTAAACACTGGAGTGATAGATGTGCAAGAGATGAATGTGCAAGTAGAGATATTGGGGTGCAAAGGAGCAAAATAAAATAAATAAAAATAATTAACAATATGGGGATGAGGTAGTTGGATAGGCTATTTACAGATGGGCTATGAAACAGGTGCAGTGATCTGTGAACTGTTCTGACAGCTGGTGCTTAAAGTTAGTGAGGGAGGTATGAGTCTCCAGCTTCAGTGATTTTTGCAGTTCGTTCCAGTCATTGGCAGCAGAGAACTGGAAGGAAAGGCGGCCAAAAGGGTAATTGGCTTTGGGGGTGACCAGTGAAATATACCTGCTGGAGCGCATGCCACAGGTGGATGCTGCTATGGTGACCAGTGAGCTGAGATAAGGCGGGGATTTACCTAGCAAAGACTTATAGATGACCTGGAGCCAGTGGGTTTGGCGGCGAACATGAAGCGAGGGCCAGCCAACGAGAGCATACAGGTCGCAATGATGGGTAGTAAATGGGGCTTTGGTGGCAAAACGGATGGCACTGTGATAGACTGCATCCAATTTGCTGAGTGTTGGAGGCAGCTTTCCAATCTTTGGGGATCTCAGACAATACAAAATAGAGGTTGAACAGGCCAGTAATAGGGGTTGCAACAATTTCGGAAGATAATTCTTAGAAAGAAAGGGTCCAGATTGTCGAGCCCGGGTGATTTATAGAGGTCCAGATTTTACAGCTCTTTCAGAACATCAGCTATCTGGATTTTGGTGAAGAATAAATGGGGGAGGCCTGGGCAAGTTGCTGTGGGGGGTGCAGTGTCCCAGAACGTTTTGGAGTTTGTGCTACAGGATGCAAATTTCTGTTTGAAAAAGCTAGCCTTTGCTTTCCTAACTGCCTGTGTATATTGGTTCCTAACTTCCCCGAAAAGTTGCATATTGCAGGGGCTATGCGATGCTAGTGCATTACGCCACCGGATGATTTTGTGTTGGTTAAGGGCAGTCAAGTCTGGAGTGAACCATGGGCTATATCTGTTCCTGGTTCTACATTTTTTGAATGGGGCATGCATATTTAAGATGGTGAGGAAAGCACTTTTAAAGAGCAAACAGGCATCCTCTACTGACAGGATGAGGTCAATATCCTTCCAGGTCGATTAGAAAGGCCTGCTCGCTATGTGCTAAATTTGTAGGCCTTACGGTATATATTTTTTATTTCACCTTTATTTAACCAGGTAGGCTAGTTGAGAACAAGTTCTCATTTGCAACGGCAACCTGGCCAAGATAAAGCATAGCAGTGTGAACAGACAACAACACAGAGTTACACATGGAATAAACAAAACATACAGTCAATAATACAGTAGAACAAAATAAAACATGGTGCTTAAAGCTATTGAGGGAGATATGAGTCTCAAGCATCAGAGATTTTTGCAGTTCGTTCCCGTCATTGGCGGCAGAGAACTGGAAGGAAAGACGACCAAAGAGGAATTGGCTTTGGGGGTGACCAGTGAGATATACCTGCTGGAGCACGTGCTACGAGTGGGTGCTGCTATGGTGACCAGTGAGCTGAGATAAGGCAGGGCTTTACCTGGCAGATACTTGTAGATAACCTGTAGCCAGTGGGTTTGGCGACGAGTATGAAGCGAGGGCCAACCAACGAGAGCGTACAGGTCACAATGGTGGGTAGTGTACGGGGCTTTGGTGACAAAATGGATGGCACTGTAATAGACTGCATCCAGTTTGTTGAGTAGAGTGTTGGAAGCTATTTTATAGATGACATCGCCGAAGTCAAGGATCGGTAGTATGGTCAGTTTTACGAGGGTATGTTTGGCAGCATGAGGGAACAATGCTTTGTTGTGAAATAGGAAGCCGATTCTAGATGTAATATTGGATTGGAGATGCTTAATGTGAGTCTGGAAGTTGGGTTTACAGTCTAACCAGACACCTAGGTATTGGTAGTTGTCCATGTATTCTAAGTCAGAGCCGTCCAGAGTAGTGATGCTGGACGGTCAAGCAGGTGCGGGCAGTGATCGGTTGAAGAGCATGCATTTAGTGTTACTTGCATTTAAGAGCAGTTGAAGGCCATGGAAGGGGAGTTGTATGGCATTGAAGCTCATCTGGATGTTAGTTAACACAGTGTCTAAAGAAGGGCCAGATGTATACAGAATGGTGTCGTCTGCGTAGAAGTGGATCAGAGAATCACCAGCAGCAAGAGCAACATCATTGATGTATACAGAGAAGAGAGTCGGCCCGATAATTGAACCCTGTGGCACCCCCATAGAGACTGCCAGAGGTCCGGACAACAGGCCCTCTGATTTGACACACTGAACTCTATCAGAGAAGTAGTTGGTAAACCAGGCGAGGCAGTCATTTGAGAAACCAAGGCTGTCAAGTCTGCCAATAAGAATGTGGTGATTGACAGAGTCGAAAGCCTTGGCCAGGTCGATGAATACAGCTGCACAGTAATGTCTCTTATCGATGCTGGTTATGATGGCGTTTAGGACCTTGACCATGACCAGCTCGGAAACCAGATTGCATAGTGGAGAAGGTACGGTGGGATTCGAAATGGTCGGTAATCTGTTTGTTAACTTGGCTTTCGAAGACTTTAGAAAGACAGGGTAGGATAGATATACAGTATATCACGAAAGTGAGTACACCCCTCACATTTTTGTAAATATTTGAGTACATCTTTTCATGTGACAACACTGAAGAAATGACACATTGCTACAATGTAAGTGTACAGCTTGTATAACAGTGTAAATTTGCTGTCCCCTCAAAATAACTCAACACACAGCCATTAATGTCTAAACCGCTGGCAACAAAAGTGAGTACACCCCTAAGTGAAAATGTCCAAATTGGGCCGTTAGTGTTACAAGGTCTCAGGTGTGAATGGGGAGCAGGTGTGTTAAATTTAGTGTCATCGCTCTCACACTCCCTCATACTGACTGGTCACTGGAAGTTCAATATGGAACCTCATGGCAAAGAACTCTCCGAGGATCTGAAAAAAATAATTGTTGCTCTACATAAAGATGGCCTGGGCTATAAGAAGATTGCCAAGACCCTGAAACTGAGCTGCAGCACGGTGACCAAGACCATACAGTGGTTTAACTGGACAGGTTCCACTCAGAACAGGCCTCGCCATGGTCGACCAAAGAAGTTGAGTGCACGTGCTCAGCGTCATATCTAGAGGTTGTCTTCGGGAAATAGACGTATGAGTGCTGCCAGCATTGCTGCAGAGGTTGAAGGGGTGGGGGGTCAGCCTGTCAGTGCTCAGACCATGCTCCGTACACTGCATCAAATTGGTCAGCATGGCTGTTGTCCCAGAAGGAAGCCTCTTCTAAAGATGATGCACAAGAAACCTTGCAAGCAGTTTGCTGAAGACAAGCAGACTAAGGACATGGATTACTGGAACCATGTCCTGTGGTCTGATGAGACCAAGATAAACTTATTTGGTTCAGATGGTGTCAAGTGTGTGTGGTGGCAACCAGGTGAGGAGTACAAAGACAACTGTGTCTTGCCTACAGTCAAGCATGGTGGTGGGAGTGTCATGGTCTGGGGCTGCATAAGTGCTGCTGGCACTGGGGAGCTACAGTTCATTGAGGAAATCATGAATGCCAACATGTACTGTGACATACTGAAGCAGAGCATGATCTCCTCCCTTCAGAGACTGGGCCGCAGGGCAGTATTCCAACATGATAACAGCCCCAAACACACCTCCAAGATGACTACTGCCTTGCTAAAGAAGCTGAGGGTAAAGGTGATGGACTGGCCAAGCATGTCTCCAGACCTAAACCCTGTTGAGCATCTGTGGGGCATCCTCAAACGGAAGGTGGAGGAGTGCAAGGTCTCTAACATCCACCAGCTCTGTGATGTTATCATGGAGGTGTGGAAGAGGGCTCCAGTGGCAACCTGTGAAGCTCTGGTGAACTCCATGCCCAAGAGGGTTAAGGCAGTGCTGGAAATGATGGTGGCCACATAAAATATTGACACTTTGGGCCCAATTTGGACATTTTCACATAGGGGTCTACTCATTTTTGTTGCCAGCGTTTTAGACATTAATGGCTGTGTGTTGAGTTATTTTGAGGGGACAGCAAATTGATACTGTATACAAGCTGTACACTCACTACTTTACATTGTAGCAAAGTGTCATTTCTTCAGTGTTGTCACATGAAAAGATATACTCAAATATTTACAAAAATGTGAGGGGTATACTCACTTTTGTGATATACTGTAGGTCTGTATCAGTTTGGGTCTAGAGTGTCCCCCCCCCTTTGAAGAGGGGGATGACCGCGGCAGCTTTCCAATCTTTGGGAATCTCAGACGTTACAAAAGAGAGGTTGAACATTCTAGTAATAGGGGTTGCAACAATTTCGGCAGATCATTTTAGAAAGAGAGGGTCCAGTTATCTAGCCCAAATGATTTGTAGGGGTTCAGATTTTGCAGCACTTTCAGAACATCAGCTATCTGGATTTGGGTGAAGGAGAAATGGTGGGGGCTTTGTCGGGTTGCTGTGGAGGGTGCCGGGCAGATGACCGGGGTAGTGCAGAACGCTAATGAGTTCAATGCTATTGCAGAACGCCACAAGATGTTTTTGTGCTGGTCAAGGGCAGACAGGTCTGGAGTGAACCAAGGACTATATCTATTCCTAGTTCTATTTTTTTTAATGGGGCATGCTTATTTAAGATGGTGAGGAAGGCACTTTTAAAGAATAGCCAGGCATCATCTACTGACGGGATGAGGTCAATGTCATTCCAGGATACCCCGGCCAGGTCGATTAGAAAGGCCTGCTCACAGAAGTGTTCTAAGGAGCGTTTGACAGTGATGAGGGGTGGTCGTTTGGTCATAGACCCATTACGGATGCAGGCAATGAGGCAGTGATCGCTGAGATCTTGATTGCAAACAGTAGAGGTGTATTTGGAGGGCGAGTTAGTTAGGATGACATCTATGAGGGTGCCCGTGTTTACGGATTTGGAGTTGTACCTGGTAGGTTCATTGATAATTTGAGCGAGATTGAGGGCATCAAGCTTAGATTGTAGGATGGCCGGGGTGTTAAGCATGTCCCAGTTTAGGTAACTTAGTAGCACGAGCTCAGAAGATAGATGGGGGGCAATCAATTCATATATGGTATTGAGGGAACAGCTGGGGGCAGAGGGAGGTCTATAGCAAGCGGCAACAGTGAGAGACTTGTTTCTGGAAAGGTGAATTTTATGAAGTAGAAGATCGAATTGTTTGGGTACAGACTTGGATAGTAATACAGAACTCTGCAGGCTATCTTTGCTGTAGATTGCAACACCGCCCCCTTTGGCAGTTCTATCTTGGCGGAAAATGTTATAGTTAGCGATGGAGATTTCAGGGTTTTTGGTGGTTTTCCTAAGCCAGGATTCAGACACGGCTAAGACATCCGGGTTGGCAGAGTGTGCTAAAGCAGTGAGTAAAACAAACTTAGTGAGTAGGCTTCTAATGTTAACATGCATGAAACCAAGGCTTTTACAGTTACAGAAGTCATCAAATGAGAGCACCTGGGGAGTGGGAGTGGAGCTAGGCACTGCAGGACTTGGATTAATCTCTACATCACCAGAGGAACAGAGGAGAAGTAGGGTAAGGGTAGGGCTAAATGCTATACGAACTGACCGTCTAGCACATTCGGAACAGACAGTAAAATGAGCAGGTTTATGGGCACGATAGCATAGATTCAAGGCATAGTGTACAGACAAAGGTAAGGTAGGATGTGAGTACATTGGAGGTAAACCTAGGCATTGAGTAATGATGAGAGTCTCTAGAGACGTTTGAACCAGGTGATGTCATTGCATATGTAGGAGGTGGAACAACATGGTTGGTTAAGGCATATTGAGCAGGGCTAGAGGCTCTACAGTGAAATAAGACAGTAATCACTAACCAGGACAGTAATGAATGAGGTATATTGATATTAGAGAGAGGCATGCGTAGCCAAGTGAACATATGGGTCCAGTGAGTGGTTGGAATGGCTGGGGACACGGCGATTCACACAGTTAGCAGGCCGATGCTAACAAGCTAGCAGTTAGCAGACCGGGTTGGCAAGCAAGCAGTTAGTAGGGGCTAGCAGTTAGCAGATCGGGGCAGGCAAGTTGGCAGTTAGTAGACCGGGTCTGGCAAGCTAGCAGTTAGCAGGGGCTAGCAGTTAGCAGACCGGGCACGCGAGCTAGCAGTTAGTAGACCGTGGCTAGCAAGTTAGCCTTTGGGGGACATCGCGATCCTGATGTAAATGTTCAGAGTTTGAGGTAGGAATCCGGGATATGGAGAGAAATAGGTCCGTTTATGCTCTGGTTTGAGTCACGTTGTTCGAACTGGCGAGAGCTTTCCGAGCTAAATGTTAGCTGATGACCGCTAGCAATGGTTTGCTAACTGATAGCTGGTAGGTAGCCTAGCTGGCTAGCTTCAGTTGAGGGATTCCAGATCCGAAGTAAATAGGAATACTTTCGGGGAAAAAGCAGATCCACGCCACATTGGGTTAGGGAGGTTGCAGGAGAGTATTTAGAGGTTGAGGTTTCGGAAAATATTTTTTAAAGATATGCGAAAAAAATATATATATATATACAAGGGACGGGACAAAGACGTCTGACTGCTATATCGTAGAGCATATACATCTGTTATCTTCTCTATCAAATTGGATATTGTGAAATCAGGCTAAAATTCGTTGGAGGAAAAGGAAGGACCTGATCATTTGGCTGAGAAAAGGTTATCTGCGTTTTATTCAGGCAGCTCGTGCATGGCCAGCTGCAGATCCTCCCTCACGACGTGGCTGTAGGCAGCGCAGCCTGCAGGAGCTCCAGGATGTGTCCTTTCAGCAGCTCAGCTCATGTTCAAGATGCAGCAACAGCTGACAGAATGAACTTCCGATAAAGTTACGTTCACACAATAATGCGATTGTTGTGGATAGTCTGGTTAATATAATAGTTCGTTTAATACGTTTACATGCTTTGCAAGAAGAACGACTTTCCCTAATAATGTGTTTACATGGACACATCTGAAATCAGGCTGATGGGAAATGCAGTAAATCGCCAATCAAAATAAACATTCTACCACAGTGACCATTATTTTTGTGAAGACTATTTGGTTCTGAGTTCGGACATGTAAAGTTTGTATGTGAAAATGATTCACTTGCACATGCGTAGAAAGATTGCTCAGAAAACCAGGTATGTTATCGGTGTATGCTTACACCGATTATTAAGATAAGCAGAGTTAGGTGTCAACATGACTAATACCATACTCGGCCTTCTGCCATAATCAGTTTAATATCGATTTTTTTTTGTGTGTGAATGTAAACGTATTGATGCCTTCACGGTTTTTTTTTGTGTTAACGATTAACCAATCACAACATTTTGTAACCTACCACTTGCATGATCTGTCATTAAATCATGACGGAAATGTAAAAGACTCAAACCTGTTTTCTACAGGGGTAATGCAGTTGCAGCAACAGTCGTGCAGTTGAAATTATTATAAATGTAGGCCTGTCATTATTTGGTGTCCAAAAATGTGTTCTAACCTATATCAATGGCGTGGTAGGCTGATGGTGCAATGAGGGAATGATTGCATACAGTAACCTATAGGTCTATTTTTGTAGGCTACTTATCTTTTCTGATAAATTGATTAGCTGCTGAAATGTATAACGGAAATGGTCCGTTTATCTATGCAGACGCATTATTTTGATGCTACTAATGGTAGTAAATATGTTTTTATTATCTATAAAGTTGATGTGCAGAAACATTGTCATTTTACTGGTATTGCATCATCATTCTGTTTCGCCTGCTAACGTACCAGAGTTATTTAGCTAAAACGACATTTGACCTACTTTTCTAAAACAATTTATGTTGGATAATGAACAGGTTTTAAGGATTAATAGCGGGTAGTGGCTATAGACTACATGTTGCTGGACTAAGTTTAGTGAAACACTTGTCTGCACAATGCTGTGTTGACTTTAATTCATTGTGCTATGTAGTGGTTATAAGTTATGTAACTATTTAAAATGGAGCCTTTTCACCACCCAACAACCACGACCCTGACTGTGATTAGCCTATCGACTGTATATCACCGCATAACTGGCATTATCTTGACACAGGGGTTGTGCGTAATGCTGTTACGCAATTAAACCTCCATGGAGTGTAGACTGCAGACTCACCTATGGTGGTGATGACTGTGATGGCAAAGTAAAAAGATCCAGCAAATTTCCACTGAACTCCGGCCCTGTGGGGCTCGGCCTCCATAATGATGGTCTCCAGTTTGCGGTAGTCGTCCTCACTAATGTTATATTTCCCTTGGAGACGCTTCTCCTCTGCCTCCAGCTGTTCTTTCTCCCGCATCTCGAAATCTGACTCCAGGGCATCGAACACCGCGGCCCCGACCAGCAGGTACGTGAACGTGCAGATGATCAGGGACAAGGTCCGCACGTTCTGCCGCTTCATGACCACCAGGATCCGGCGAGTGAGGGGCTCATGTCCCCTCGTATCCCCCGGGAAGGCTGCGCAGCAATCGGGAAAGCGTTGGCAGCGGCTGGAAGAGGAGGGACAGACTGGCGCGTGTTGGTGACGGTGGGTGCGCTGGACGGAGGAGCAGTAGTGGAGATTGCTAAGAGTGTGATCCCTGTAACAGGTCCCCAGATCCTGCTCCGGGTTCGCAGAGAGACACAGGAGACTGCTCGATCTCCGGGACCACGAGCCCTGCAGCCTAGAAACTCTGCGCAAAACCTGCCCAAACCAAGTCCTCCCGGCGCGTAGTGCCATCAACAAGCAGTTGCTAGATTCCTCTGTTGTCTTCTTATCGAAGTCAACGTTTTTATAACGAATTCAATTAAACACATATGGCAAACGAATGTTCGATTATTTTCGTTGTGAATCTGTAAATGTTTCATGCAGTATTTTCAGGTTGTGTATCATGCATTCCTGGAAGATTTAAAGAGAAGTGAACCGATCCACGAGAGGTTAGATGAGGGTGAAGCATCTTTTCGCATCTGCTCCCAGTAAGTTTCAATAAGCAGCAACCTGTTCATTTCGGCGCCTCATCCTCAAGTGGCAGGCTATTTTTAACAACGAACCATCCCCCCCCCCATTCGCACATAATTAATTGACTGTGTGGAATCCAGAAATACAGCTCAGAAATAGAAGACATCGCCCGAAGTTATTTCCATTTGATTCACAATGTGCTGTGTTGAGTCGTCGAAAAGACAGAGGGATAAATGAGAAGAGCGACACAACTGAGGATCCGGGAGGAAAAAAGGCTACTCACTCAATTGATTCGTGCTGTGGGGATCTGAACCCAGGCAATGATCAACACATTTAACCAAACAGAGATGTAACACTGTGCACAGCATAATTCGTGTCCATTGCGCATTTATATACTACATATTCCTTTCGTTATATCGGATCATATTGCCATGCTTTATTGTAAAGATACAACTATCCCAAAACCGTGACTTGAAGAACCACCTCGTGATCAATAAATCAACATTGACAACAGGTTCAGTTTCAAATGTTCCTTTCCTAGAATAGTGACGCGGTGTTCTGCCTCAGGACCAAAAGTGCATTGTCACTGTGTAGCCTACTTTAGCAACCAGGAGCAGACAAACCCAAAATATCGGTATAGCCTAACTGATAAATGACAGAATTGGAAATTTCACAAAATCCAAATAATTAATGATCCTGGTGCATGTCTCCCATTAGGCGCGCGGTGACTACCGGCTCAACTGCGAGCATCCATGTGCCCTCGAGGCTTGAGATTTCTCCGCGGGCTTACAATCAACTGGAGTTGAATTAGAAAAAAAGCATAGTTTTTTCCTCGTTAGTAGAAGTTACTTGAGGCCATGAATTAACGCTACTTTCAGAGGATAGAAAGACAGAGATGATGATGCCGAACACTGCGTGTCCTCACAGGCTACTGATGCTAAGTGTGTGGATTCTCTCAGCATCAAAGTTATCTCCTGTGAGAAGTGTGGCAGGCTAGACCATTTAAGAGACTGTTGCGATCTGATTATCCATCTGTTCTATTTTAGTACACTCTATTTTTAAGACATTTCAATTCTTGAACATGTTTTCTTCAATCAGTCTTCTCTGTTAATATCCCTCCCCACTTGTCACCCCACCCCTCTCCTCACCACAACTCCGGCAGCGACCACTACCACTCATTATCAATACGAGTTTACTTTCAAATACATGACTGCCTCACATATGATTGCTCTGCCAGCCAGGTTAGCTCAAATCTAATGAAACGCTAAATCGTTGTATGTGCCGGTAGCCAGTAGTCGCTGTCCATGGTGCTAGTTTACAGTCCGGGTTAGCATGCATGTGCACTGGAAGGACAAGGAAGTACCGTGCTGCAGCAGAAGATGCATCCATCTATGAAGATGGGTGTTCACAGACACCGTGTCAATTCCTCCGGTTCTTTTTCTGTTATTAGATATGCTCTAAGTCTGTATTTCCTTGATTGTGTAATTAACAACTCAAATATTTTAACAACATTTTGCAAAATTCAGAATTTCAGTTTAAATGAATTTCAGTGAAGGAAAATATAAATGCAACATGTAACAACTTCAAAGACTTTATTGAGTTGCAGTTCATATTTGGAAATCAGTCAATTGAAATAAAATAATTAGGCCCTAATCTATGGATTTCACATGACTGGGAATACAGATATTCATCTATTGGTCACAGATATCGTAATGAAAAAAAGATGGAGTGGATCAGAAAAGCAGTCAGTATCTGGTGTGACCACCATTTGCCTCATGCAGCGCTACACATCTCCTTTGCATAGAGTTAATTGATCAGGCTGATGATTGTGTCCTGTGGAATTTTGTCACACTCTTCCATGGCTGTGCGAAGTTGCTGGATATTGGAGGGAACTGGAACATGCTGTTGTACACCTCGATCCAGAGCATCCCAAACATGCTCAATGAGTACAGATCCTTGCGACATGGGGCCGTGTATTATCGCGCTGAAACATGAGGTCATGTTGGCCGATGAATGGCACGGCAATGGGCCTCAGGATCTCGTCACATTATCTCAAATTTACATGAAATGCAATTGTGCTCGTTGTCCGTAGTTTATGCCAGCTCATACCATAATCCCACCGCCACCATGGGGCACTCTGTTCACAATGTTGACATCAGCAAAATGCTCACCCACACAATGCCATACATGCTGTCTGCCATTTGCCCGGTACAGTTGAAACCAGGATTAATCCACGAAGAGCACACCAGTGTGCCAGTGGCCATCAAAGGTGAGCATTTGCCCACTGAAGTCGGTTACGACGCCAAACTGCAGTCAGGTCAAGACCCTGGTGAGGATGACGAGCACGCAGATAAGCTTCCTTGAGGTGATTTTTGACAGTTTGAGCAGAAATTCTTTGGTTGTTCAAACCCAGTTTCATCAGCTGTCTGAGTGGCTGGTGTCAGACAATCCTGCAGGTGAAGAAGTCGAATGTGGAAGTCCTGGGCTGGTGTGGTTATGCATGGTCTGCGGTTGTGATGCTGGTTTGATGTACTGTCAAATTCTGTAAAACAACGTTGGAGGCCGATTATGGTAGAGAAATTAACATTAAATTGTCTGGCAACAGCTCCGGTGAACATTTATGCAGTCAGCATGCCAATTGCAAACTCCTTCAACACTTGAGACATCTGTGGCATTGTGATGTGTGACAAAACTGCACATTTTAGAGTGGCCCCAGCACAAGGTGCACCTGTGGAATGATCATGCTGTTTAATCAGCTCTTGATATGCCACATCTGTCAGGTGAATGGATTATCCTGGCAAATGAGAAATTCTCTAACAGGGATGTAAACAAATTTGTGCCAAGATTTGAAAGAAATAAGCTTTTTGTGCGTATGGAACATCTCTGGGATCTTTTATTTCAGCTGATAAAACATAGGACCAACACTTTACTTACATGTTGCATTGATATTTTTGTTTAGCGTCTCTTTTAACATGGTGAACTGATAATTCCAAGGGGTAGATAGACCTATCAACCCATCCCTCTCACGTGCCCCTCTTTATCCAACAGAAAACAACACCTTAAGATTTCCACAGTTTGAAATCCAATTATCAAAATGAATGATCTACAGGATTTACATAAGATCACAGTTTTCACATTCTCAGGATCAATCTTTTGTCAGAAATTAAATACAGCTATCCTCTGGTCTGATGTCAGTTTCATTTGTATGGAAGACAGGCCTCAGAGTGCACCCAATCCACTCACTGTAATCAAGGCAATGTAGTGCCAATCCTTCAATACACTCTGACTCCATAATTGTGTCTTTTGTCTTTTGAGAGAAGTGTGAACTTAAAATCCCCTTGAACTTCATGATAGCATACTTAAATACGCTCAACTGTCAGTTCTCTGCCTTCTAAGGGGCCATAGGGAAAACTCATCCCTAAGGAAGGCTCACATGATCTAATGTGAACCATGGCTAATCAGAAAACAAAAACCTTTGGTCCTTTCTGAGAAGGGTCGTACTGGATATTAGTCTATGCCAGATGCCCAGCCCTCCTCCTAGAGAGATACTGAGTGTGCAGGGGTTTGATCTAGTCCAACTCCCATCTGATTCAGAAAAGCAAGGTCCTGATAAACAGCAGGGGCAGCAGGTAACCTAGTGGTTAAAGTGTTGGACTAGTAACCGAAAGGTTGCAAAATCAAATCCCCGAGCTGACAAGGTAAAAATCTATTAAAGTAGGTTTGGAGCAAAAACCTATAGGAGGGCTATACTATAGATCCCCAGGAATAGGGTGACTGGCTACCCCGTAGTACATTTTTTACCATCATTTGAGAGTTACTGGGATGAAAATGATCAATGAGTCCCTCCAAGTTTATTAAGTGAAGTGCCCTTCACATTTTAATTAGCCCAGAGTGCTTTCTGTTGTAAGTTACTGATGGGTAGCACAGTTATCTGCCCTAAACCTCTCCCTCATAGTCAACAAAATGAAGGATCATGGACTATACCGGAGACAGCAGAGAGAGCACGCCCCCATCCACATTGATGGGGCTACAGAGGAGATGGTCAAACGCTTCAAGTTCCTTGTCGTGCACATCACTGACAACCTGAAATGGTCCCTTCACACAGACATTGTGGGGAAGAAGGAGCAATAGCGCCTATTAAACCTCAGGAGGTTGAATAAATTCCACTTGGCCCTTAAGACCCTCACAAACTTCTACCGATGCACCATTAAGAGCATCCCAATCCATCATCAGTGGAAAAATGTCAGTGTCACAGGAAGGCCAAGAAGAGGATCAAGGACCTCAGCCATCTGAGCCAAGGCCTGTACAACCCGTTACCATCTAGAAAGCAGAGACAGTACATGTGCATCAAAGCTCGGATCCTAGCCGGCCTCTGCCGAGTACCCTGACCTGAACCTTAGTCAATGTTACTAACCAGCTACCACCCGATACTCTACCCTGCACCGTAGACTGAACACTGGTCATATTAATAACATTTACATACTGTTTTAACCAATTTATATGCACAGTGCATTCAGAAAGTATTCAGACACCTTGACTTTTTCCACATTTCATGTTAAAGCCTTATTCTAAAATGTATTTAAAAAATATTCCTCATCTAGCTACACACAATACCCCATCAAGACAAAGCAAAAACATAACATTTGCATAAGTATTCAGACACTTTACTCAGTACTTTGTTGAAGAACCTTTGGCAGCGATTACAGCCTCAAGTCTTCTTATGTAAGATGCTACAAGTTTGGCACACCTGTATTTGGGGAGTTTTTCCCATTCTTCTCTGCAAATTTTCTCAAGTTCTGTCAGGATGGATGGGGAGCATCACTGCACAGCTATTTCCAGGTCTCTCCAGAGATGTTCGATCGGGTTGAAGTCCGGGCTCTGACTGGGCCACTCTAGGTCATTCAGAGACTTGTCCTGAAGCCACTCATGCGTCGTCTTGGCTGTGTGCTAAGGGTCATTGTCCTGTTGAACCTTTGCCCCAGTCTGAGGTCCTGAGAGCTCTGGAGCAGGTTTTCATCAAGGATCTCTCTATACTTTGCTCCGTTCATCTTTCCCTTGATTCTGACTAGTCTCCCAGTCCCTGACACTGAAAAACATCCCCACAGCATGATGCGGCTACCCGTATGCTTCACCTTAGGGATGGTGCCAGGTTTCCTCCAGAAATTAGGCTTGGCATTCAGGCCAAAGAGTTCAATCTTGGTTTCATCAAGAGTTTGCCTTTTGGCAAACTCAAAGCGGGCTTTCATGTGCCTTTTACTGGGGAGTAGATTCTGTCTGGCCACTCTAACATAAAGGCCTGATTGGTGGAGTGCTGCAGAGTCCTTCTGGAAGATTAGCCCATCTCCACAGAGGAACTTTAGAGCTCTGTCAGAGTAACCATCAGGCTCTTGGTCACCTCCCTGACTAAGGCCCTTCTCCCCCGATTGCTCAGTTTGGCTGGGCGACCAACTCTAGGAAGAGTCTTGGTGCTTCCAAACTTCTTCCATTTAAGAATGATGGAGGCCACTGTGTTCTTGGGGACCTTCAATGCTGTAGAAATATTTTGGTGCCTTTCCCCAGATCTGTGCCTCAACACAATCCTGTCTTGGAGAGTTATGGACAATTCCATCATCCTCATGGCTTGGTTTTTGTTCTGACATGCACTGTCAACTGTGGGACCTTTTATAAACAGGTGATCTTTACACCACTCTAGCTGACACTTAGCATTGCACATGGTGATCTTAGGCTTGTGTGTGGCTGCTCGGCCATGGAAACCCATTTCATGAAGCTCTAAACTAACAGTTCTTGTGCTGACGTTGCTTCCAGAGGTAGTTTGGAACTCGTTAGTGAGTGTTGCAACCAAGGACAGATTTTTACACGCTTCGCGAGTCAGCACTCATCCTTATATAGACAAGTGTGTGCCTTTCGAAAACATATCCCATTAATTGAATTTACCACAGGTCGACTCCAATCAAGTTGTAGAAATATCTCAAGGATGATCAATGAAATAGGATGCACCTGAGATCAATTTCGAGTCTCATGGCAAAAGGTCTGAATACTTATGTAAACAATGTATTTTTATATATTTTTATACATTTGCAAAAATGCATAAAACCCTGTTTTTGCTTTGTCATTATGTGGTATTGTGTGTAGATTGCTGCAGATGTTTTTTAAATCCATTTTAGAATAAGGCTGTAACTTAACAACATGTGGAATAAGTCAAGGGATCTGAATACTTTCCAAAGGCACTGTATATGTATATATAGTGCCTTCAGAACGTATTCATACCCCTTTACTTATTCCACATTTTGTTGTGTATATATATATATTGCTAGGCATTACTGCGATGTTGGAACTAAAGCACAAGCATTTCGCTGCACCTGCGATAACATCTGCAAATCTGTGCACCGACCAATAAACCTTGATTTTATTTTGATTGACCACATCCCATTTCAACACTAACCCTCAACTAAACCTAACCCTAACCTTAACCC
The DNA here is from genome assembly GCF_036934945.1 of Oncorhynchus masou masou. NCBI lineage: Eukaryota > Metazoa > Chordata > Actinopteri > Salmoniformes > Salmonidae > Oncorhynchus > Oncorhynchus masou. The sequence goes on along the minus strand of NC_088224.1, from coordinate 30,584,827 downwards.
TGGCCTCAACCAAACCTAACCCTAACCTCAACCAAACCTGACCCTAACCTTAACCCTAGTCTCAACTAAACCTAACCCTAACCTTAACCCTAGCCTCAACAAAACCTTAACCCTAGCCTCAACCAAACCTAATCCTAACCCTAGTCTCAACCAAACCTAACCCTAACCTTAACACTAGCCTCAACCTAACCTAACCCAACCTTAACCCTCAACCAAACCTAACCCTAACCCTAGTCTCAACCAAACCTAACCCTAACCTTAACCCTAGCCTCAACCAAACCTAACCCTAGATTAATGTCCACATCCCTGTTCAACCCTAACCCTTGTCTCAACCAAACCTAACCCTAACCTTAACAATAGCCTCAACCAAACCTAACCCTAGCTTCATGTCCACATCCCTGTTCAACCCTAACCCTTGTATCAACCAAACCTAACCCTAACCTTAACCCTGGCCTCAACCAAACCTAACGCTGACCTTAACCCAAGTCTCAACCAAACCTAACCCTAACCTTAACCCTAGCCTCGACCAAACCTAACCCTAACCCTAACCCTAGTCTCAACCAAACCTAACCCTAACCTTAACCCTAGTCTCAACTAAACCTAACGCTAACCTTAACCCGAGCCTCAACCAAACCGAACCCGAACCTTAACCCTAGCCTCAACCAAACCTAACCCTAACCCTAACCCTAGTCTCAACCAAACCTAACCCTAACCTTAGCACTAGCCTCAACCAAACCTAACCCAACCTTAACCCTCAACCAAACCTAACCCTAACCTTAACCCTAGTCTCAACCAAACCTAACCCTAACCTTAACACTAGCCTCAACCAAACCTAACCCTAACCTTAACCCTCAAACAAACCTAACCCTAACCCTAACCCTAGCCTCAACCAAACCTAACCCTAGCTTCATGTCCACATCCCTGTTCAACCCTAACCCTTGTCTCAACCAAACCTAACCCTACCATTAACCCTAGCCTCAACCAAACCTAACCCTAGCTTCATGTCCACATCCCTGTTCAACCCTAACCCTTGTATCAACCAAAACTAACCCTAACCTTAACCCTGGCCTCAACCAAACCTAACCCTAAACTTAACCCTAGTCTCAACCAAACCTAACCCTAAGCTTAACCCTAGTCTCAACCAAACCTAACCCTAACCTTCACCCTAGTCTCAACTAAACCTAACCCTAACCTTAACCCTAGCCTCAACCAAACCTAACCCTAACCTTAACCCTAGCCTCGACCAGACCTAACCCTAACCCTAACCCTAGTCTCAACCAAACCTAACCCTAACCCTAACCCTAACCCTAGTCTCAATCAAACCTAACACTAACCTTAACCCTAGTCTCAACCAAATCTAACCCTAACCTTAAAACTAGACTCAACCAAACCTAACCCTAACCTTAACCCTAAACCAAACCTAACCCTAACCCTAGTCTCAACCAAACCTAACCCTAACCTTAACCCTCAACCAAACCTAACCCTAACCTTAACCCTAGCCTCAACCAAACCTAACCCTAACCTTAACCCTAGCCTCGACCAGACCTAACCCTAACCTTAACCCTATCCTCAACAAAACCTAACCCTAGCTTCATGTCCACAGCCCTGTTCAACCCTAACCCTTGTCTCAACCAAACCTAATCCTAACCTTAACCCTAGCCTCAACAAAACCTAACCCTAGCTTCATGTCCACATCCCTGTTCAACCCTAACCCTTGTCTCAACCAAACCTAACCCTAACCTTAACCCCAGTCTCAACCAAACCTAACCCTAACCTTAACCCTAGACTCAACCAAACCTAACCCTAATCTCAACTCTAGTCTCAACCAAACCTAACCCTAACCTTAACTCTTGTCTCAACCACAACCCTAACCCTAGCTTCATATCCACATCCCTGTTCAACCCTAATCCTTGTCTCAACCAAACCTAACCCTAACCTTAACCCTAGTCTCAACCAAACCTAACCCTAACCCTAGCCTCAACCAAACCTAACCCTAACCTTAACCCAAGTCTCAACCAAACCTAACCCTAACCTTAACCCTAGCCCCAACCAAACCTAACCCTAACCTTAACCCTAGCCCCAACCAAACCTAACCCTAACCTTAACTCATGTCTCAACCACAACCCTAACCCTAACCCTAGTCTCAACCAAACCTAACCCTAACCCTAACCCTTGTCTCAAACAAACCTAACCCTAACCCAAACCCTAACCTTAACCCTAGTCTCAACCAAACCTAACCCTGACCTTAACCCTAGCCCCAACCAAACCTAACCCTAACCTTAACTCATGTCTCAACCACAACCCTAACCCTAACCCTAGTCTCAACCAAACCTAACCCTAACCCTAACCCTTGTCTCAACCACAGCCCTAACCCTAACCCTAACCCTTGTCTCAACCAAACCTAACCCTAACCCTAACCCTTGTATCAACCAAACCTAACCTTAACTGTTGTCTCAACCAAACCTAACCCTAACCTTAACCCTCAACCAAACCTAACCCTAACCTTAACCCTAGCCTCAACCAAACCTAACCCTAACCTTAACCCTATCCTCAACAAAACCTAACCCTAGCTTCATGTCCACAGCCCTGTTCAACCCTAACCCTTGTCTCAACCAAACCTAACCCTAACCTTAACCCTAGCCTCAACCAAACCTAACCCTAGATTCATGTCCACATCCCTGTTCAACCCTAACCCTTGTCTCAACCAAACCTAACCCTAACCTTAACCCCAGTCTCAACCAAACCTAACCCTAACCTTAACCCTAGACTCAACCAAACCTAACCCTAATCTCAACTCTAGTCTCAACCAAACCTAACCCTAACCTTAACTCTTGTCTCAACCACAACCCTAACCCTAGCTTCATATCCACATCCCTGTTCAACCCTAATCCTTGTCTCAACCAAACCTAACCCTAACCTTAACCCAAGTCTCAACCAAACCTAACCCTAACCTTAACCCTAGCCCCAACCAAACCTAACCCTAACCTTAACCCTAGCCCCAACCAAACCTAACCCTAACCTTAACTCATGTCTCAACCACAACCCTAACCCTAACCCTAGTCTCAACCAAACCTAACCCTAACCCTAAACCTTGTCTCAAACAAACCTAACCCTAACCCAAACCCTAACCTTAACCCTAGTCTCAACCAAACCTAACCCTGACCTTAACCCTAGCCCCAACCAAACCTAACCCTAACCTTAACTCATGTCTCAACCACAACCCTAACCCTAACCCTAGTCTCAACCAAACCTAACCCTAACCCTAACCCTTGTCTCAACCAAACCTAACCCTAACCCTAACCCTTGTATCAACCAAACCTAACACTAACCCTTGTCTCAACCACAGCCCTAACCCTAACCCTAACCCTTGTCTCAACCAAACCTAACCCTAACCCTAACCCTTGTATCAACCAAACCTAACCTTAACTGTTGTCTCAACCAAACCTAACCCTAACCTTAACCCTAGTCTCAACCAAACCTAACCCTAACCCTAACCCTAGTCTCAACCAAACCTAACCCTAACCCTAACCCTTGTCTCAACCAAACCTAACCCTAACCCTAACCCTTGTATCAACCAAACCTAGCCCTAACCTTAACTTTAGTCTATACCACAATCCTAGACCCAGTCTCAACCAAACCTAACCCTAACCTTAACTCTAGTCTCAACCACAATCCTAGCCCAAGTCTCAACCAAACCTAACCCTAACCCTAACCCTTGTCTCAACCACAATCCTAGCCCTAGTCTCAACCAAACCTAACCCTAACCTTAACTCTAGTCTCAACCACAACCCTAACCCTAGTCTCAACCAAACCTAACCCTAACCTTTACCCCAGTCTCAACCAAACCTAACCCTAACCCTAACCCTAGCCTCAACCAAACCTAACCCTAGCTTCATGTCCACACCCCTGTTCAACCCTAACCCTTGTCTCAACCAAACCTAACCCTAACCTTAACCCTAGACTCAACCAAACCTAACCCTAACCTCAACTATAGTCTCAACCAAACCTAACCCTAACCTTAACTCTTGTCTCAACCACAACCCTAACCCTAGCTTCATATCCACATCCCTGTTCAACCCTAATCCTTGTCTCAACCAAACCTAACCCTAACCTTAACCCAAGTCTCAACCAAACCTAACCCTAACCTTAACCCTAGTCTCAACCAAATCTAACCCTGACCTTAACCCTAGCCCCAACCAAACCTAACCCTAACCTTAACTCATGTCTCAACCACAATCCTAACCCTAACCCTAGTCTCAACCAAACCTAACCCAAACCCTAACCCTTGTCTCAACCAAACCTAACCCTAACCCTAACCCTTGTATCAACCAAACCTAACCCTAACCCTAGTCTCAACCACAGCCCTAACCCTAACCCTAACCCTTGTCTCAACTAAACCTAACCCTAACCCTAACCCTTGTATCAACCAAACCTAACCTTAACTGTTGTCTCAACCAAACCTAACCCTAACCTTAACCCTAGTCTCAACCAAACCTAACCCTAACCTTAACCCTAACCCTAGCCTCAACCAAACCTAACCCTAACCCTTGTCTCAACCACAACCCTAACCCTAGTCTTAACCAAACCTAACCCTAACCCTTGTCTCAACCACAACCCTAACCCTAGTCTCAACCAAACCTAACCCTTACAACTCTAGTCTCAACCAAACCTAACCCTAACCCTAACCCTTGTCTCAACCACAATCCTAGCCCTAGTCTCAACCAAACCTAACCCTAACCTTAACTCTAGTCTCAACCACAATCCTAGCCCTCGTCTCAACCAAACCTAACCCTAACCTTAACTCTAGTCTAAAACACAATCCTCGCTCTAGTCTCCACCAAACCTAGCCCTAACCTTAACTTTAGTCTATACCACAATCCTAGCCCCAGTCTCAACCAAACCTAACCCTAACCTTAACTCTAGTCTCAACCACAATCCTAGCCCAAGTCTCAACCAAACCTAACCCTAAACCTAACCCTTGTCTCAACCACAATCCTAGCCCTAGTCTCAACCAAACCTAACCCTAACCTTTACCCCAGTCTCAACCAAACCTAACCCTAACCCTAACCCAAGTCTCAACCAAACCTAACCCTAACCCTAACCCTTGTCTCAACCACAATCCTAGCCCTAACCTTAACTCATGTCTCAACCACAATCCTAGCCCTAGTCTCAACCAATCCTAACCTTAACCTTAACTCTAGTCTCAACCACAATCCTAGCCCTAGTCTCAACCAAACCTAACCCTAACCTTAACTCTAGTCTTAACCAAACCTAACTCTAACCTTAACTCTAGTCTCAACCAAACCTAACCCTAACCTTAACTCTCGTCTCAACCAAACCTAACTCTAACATTAACTCTAGTCTCAACCACAATCCTAGCCCTAGTCTCAACCAAACCTAACCCTAACCTTAACTCTAGTCTCAACCAAACCTAACTCTAACCTTAACTCTAGTCTCAACCACAATCCTAGCCCAAGTCTCAACCAAACCTAACCCTAACCCTAACCCTTGTCTCAACCACTATCCTAGCCCTAGTCTCAACCAAACCTAACCTTAACCTTAACTCTAGTCTCAACCACAATCCTAGCCCTAGTCTCAACCAAACCTAACCCTAACCTTAACTCTAGTCTCAACCAAACCTAACTCTAACCTTAACTCTAGTCTCAACCAAACCTAACCCTAACCTTAACTCTAGTCTCAACCACAATCCTAGCCCTAGTCTCAACCAAACCTAACCCTAACCTTAACTCTAGTCTCAACCAAACCTAACCCTAACTTTAACTCTAGTCTCAACCACAATCCTAGCCCTAGTCTCAACCAAACCTAACCCTAACCTTAACTCTAGTCTCAACCACAATCCTAGCCTTAGTCTCAACCAAACCTAACCCTAACCTTAACTCTAGTCTCAACCACAATCCTAGCCCTAGTCTCAACCAAACCTAACCCTAACCTTAACTCTAGTCTCAACCACAATCCTAGCCTTAGTCTCAACCAAACCTAACCCTAACTTTAACTCTAGTCTCAACCACAATCCTAGCCCTAGTCTCAACCAAACCTAACCCTAACCCTAACCCTTGTCTCAACCACAATCCTAGCCCTCGTCTCAACCAAACCTAACCCTAACCTTAACTCTAGTCTCAACCACAATCCTAGCCCTCGTCTCAACCAAACCTAACCCTAACCTTAACTCTAGTCTAAAACACAATCCTCGCTCTAGTCTCCACCAAACCTAGCCCTAACCTTAACTTTAGTCTATACCACAATCCTAGCCCCAGTCTCAACCAAACCTAACCCTAACCTTAACTCTAGTCTCAACCACAATCCTAGCCCAAGTCTCAACCAAACCTAACCCTAAACCTAACCCTTGTCTCAACCACAATCCTAGCCCTAGTCTCAACCAAACCTAACACTAACCTTAACTCTAGTCTCAACCACAATCCTAGCCCTAGTCTCAACCAAACCTAACCCTAACCTTAACTCTAGTCTCAACCACAATCCTAGCCCTAACCTTAACTCATGTCTCAACCACAATCCTAGCCCTAGTCTCAACCAATCCTAACCTTAACCTTAACTCTAGTCTCAACCACAATCCTAGCCCTAGTCTCAACCAAACCTAACCCTAACCTTAACTCTAGTCTTAACCAAACCTAACTCTAACCTTAACTCTAGTCTCAACCAAACCTAACCCTAACCTTAACTCTCGTCTCAACCAAACCTAACTCTAACATTAACTCTAGTCTCAACCACAATCCTAGCCCTAGTCTCAACCAAACCTAACCCTAACCTTAACTCTAGTCTCAACCAAACCTAACTCTAACCTTAACTCTAGTCTCAACCACAATCCTAGCCCAAGTCTCAACCAAACCTAACCCTAACCCTAACCCTTGTCTCAACCACTATCCTAGCCCTAGTCTCAACCAAACCTAACCTTAACCTTAACTCTAGTCTCAACCACAATCCTAGCCCTAGTCTCAACCAAACCTAACCCTAACCTTAACTCTAGTCTCAACCAAACCTAACTCTAACCTTAACTCTAGTCTCAACCAAACCTAACCCTAACCTTAACTCTCGTCTCAACCAAAACTAACTCTAACCTTAACTCTAGTCTCAACCACAATCCTAGCCCTAGTCTCAACCAAACCTAACCCTAACCTTAACTCTAGTCTCAACCAAACCTAACCCTAACTTTAACTCTAGTCTCAACCACAATCCTAGCCCTAGTCTCAACCAAACCTAACCCTAACCTTAACTCTAGTCTCAACCACAATCCTAGCCTTAGTCTCAACCAAACCTAACCCTAACCTTAACTCTAGTCTCAACCACAATCCTAGCCCTAGTCTCAACCAAACCTAACCCTAACCTTAACTCTAGTCTCAACCACAATCCTAGCCTTAGTCTCAACCAAACCTAACCCTAACTTTAACTCTAGTCTCAACCACAATCCTAGCCCTAGTCTCAACCAAACCTAACCCTAACCTTAACTCTAGTCTCAACCACAATCCTAGCCTTAGTCTCAACCAAACCTAACCCTAACCTTAACTCTAGTCTCAACCACAATCCTAGCCTTAGTCTCAACCAAACCTAACCCAAACCTTAACTCTAGTCTCAACCACAATCCTAGCCCTAGTCTCAACCAAACCTAACCCTAACCTTAACTCTAGTCTCAACCACAATCCTAGCCCTATTATGTGCTTCAATTATGAAATCCAGACGTTTTATGGCATGATGTTTACAGTGGAATTAGCCCAGAGTGCTTTCTATTGGAAGATACTGATGGGCCTCTCCCATCTGAATTCATTTTAGGAAGAGAGAGGGCTGGTGATGGGGTACAATCACTGGAAAATAACAAAGTTTCTACACTGTAATGAATAAATCAAGTTTCCAACCGTGCTTAACTGCAACCATTTGGAGTCTGAATAGCTACTTCAGTCAACACTGTCTGGATGGTTGTTTATTTTATGTATCCTTTTCTGAACTAGGCAAGTCAGTTAAGAACACATTCTTATTTACGATGACGGCCTACACCGGCCAAACCCGGACGACGCTGGGCCAATTGTGCGCTTCCCTATGTGACTCCCAATCACGGCCGGTTGTGATACAGCCCGGATTCAAACCAAGGTGTCTGTAGTGACGTCTCTCGCACTGAGATGCAGTGCTGTAGACCACTGCACCACTCGGGAGCCCCAGTGTTCTATCTATACCATCTATATATAACTCCATATTTTCTACTCATCTCTCGTGTTTCTGCTCTCCTCCCACCTACAGAGCTGTACATATTCCTGGAGAATAGTAAAAAATAGAGTTGGATAACAGCAGCAGGGGCCTCCAGTACTTTAGAGAATGTCTCCATGGTAAAGACAGACTGAATCACTAGATGAGGGTGATTTTCCTCAATAGAGTAGCTATCAGCAAAGTCAGAGCTTGAAAGGGCATGGGGTGTTGGTTCAGGAAAGTATATCTATTCTTTTGTGTGTGTGTGTGTGGGGGGGGGGGTCGAGATGACATGATACTAATGTGGTTTAATGCAGTTTTCGGGATGTATTGGAAATTGCCAAATATAAAGCCTCTGTGTGTTAAATACAATATACTGTACAACTATGGACAGAAAAATATTTGTTCATTTTGGTGAGATTCTAAAAAAAAAGCATTATGTGAAATATATGATCAATTCTGCTATGAGCACATAGTGTAAATATCTTTTAACCACTTTTATTTCTCTCTCTCTCTCTCTCTCTCTCTCTCTCTTTCCATTCATTTCCCTCACTTTGGTAGTTTCATTCACTCTTTTCTATCTCTCTCTCGCTCTCTCTGTCTGTTTGTCTCTCTCTTTCTCTCTCTGTGCGTCTCTCTCTTTCTCTTTCTCTCTCTGTTCGTCTCTCTTTCTCTCTCTGTTAGTTTCTCTCTCTCTCTCTCTCTCTCTCTTTCCATTCATTTCCCTCACTTTGGTAGTTTCATTCACTCTTTTCCATCTCTCTCTCTCTAGCTCTCTCTCTCTCTCTCTGTTCATCTCGCTCTCTCTTTCTCTGTTTGTCTCTACTCTCTCTCTCTCTCTCTCTCTCTCTCTCTGTCTCTCTCTTTCTCTCTCTCTGAGCCTCTCACTTTCTCTCTCTGTTCGTCTCTCCCTCACTCTTTCTCTCTCTGTTCGTCTCTCTTTCTCTCTGTTAGTTTCTCTCTCTCTCTCTCTCTCTTTCCATTCATTTCCCTCACTTTGGTAGTTTCATTCACTCTTTTCTATCTCTCTCTCCCTCTCTCTCTTTCTCTCTCTGTGCGTCTCTCTCTCTTTCTCTCACTCTGTGCATCTCCCTCTCCATTTCTCTCTCTGTGCGTCTCTCTCTTTCTCTCTCTGTGCGTTTCTCTCTTTCTCTCTCTGTGCGTCTCTCTCTTTCTCTCTCTGTGCGTCTCCCTCTCCATTTCTCTCTCTGTGCGTCTCTCTCTTTCTCTCTCTGTGCGTCTCTCACTTTCTCTCTCTGTTCGTCTCTCTCTCACTCTGTCTCTCTCTGTTAGTTTTTCTCACGCTCTCTCTCTCTCTCTCTCTCTCTCTCTCTCTCTCTCTCTCACTTTCCATTCATTTCCCTCACTTTGGTAGTTTCATTCACTCTTTTCTATCTCTCTCTCTCTCTCACTCTCTCTTTCTCTGTTTGTCTCTATTCTGTCTCTCTCTCTCTGTTTCTCTCTCTGTGTGTCTCTCTCTCTGTTTCTCTCTCTGTTTGTCTCTCTCTTTGTTTCTCTCTCTGTGTGTCTCTCTCTTTGTTTCTCTCTCTATGTGTATCTCTCTCTCTTTCTCTCTCTGTTTGGCTCTCTCTTTGTTTCTCTCTCTGTGTGTCTCTCTCTCTGTTTCTCTCTCTGTTTGTCTCTCTCTCTCTGTCTCTCTCTCTCTCTATTAGTGTCTCTCTCTCTTTCTCGCTCTGTTCATCTCTTTCTCTCTCACTGTTCGTTTCATTCTCTCTCTCTGCTCGTTTCCTTCTCTCTCTCTGTTCGTTTCCTTCTCTCTCTATTTGTTTCATTCTCTCTGTTCGTTTCATTCATTCTCTCTCTTTCTGTTCGTTTCTTTCTGTTCGTTTAATTCTCGCTCTCTCTGTTCGTGTCATTCTCTCTCTCTGTTCGTTTCATTCTCTCTCTCTCTCTCTGTTAGTTTCATGCTCTCTGTCTCTTTCTGTTCGTTTCATTCTCTCTCTCTGTTCGTTTCCTTCTCTCTCTCTGTTCATTTCATTCTCTCTCTCTGATCACTTCATTCTCTCTCTCTCTTTCTGTTCGTTTCATTCTCGCTCTCTCTGTTCGTGTCATTCTCTCTCTCTGTTCGTTTCATTCTCTCTCTCTCTTTCCTGTACGTTTCATTCTCTCTCTCTCTCTGTTCGTTTCATGCTCTCTCTCTCTTTCTGTTCGTTTCATTCTCTCTCTCTGTTTCATTCTCTCTCTCTGTTCATTTCCTTCTCTCTCTCTGTTCGTTTAATTCTCTCTCTGTTCGTTTCATTCTCTCTCTGTTCTTTCTGTTCGTTTCATTCTCGCTCTCTCTGTTTGTGTCCTTCTCTCTCTTTGTTTGTTTCATTCTCTCTCTTTCTGTTCATTTCATTCTCTCTCTCTCTTTCTGTTCATTTCCTTCTCTCTCTCTGTTCGTTTCATTCTTTCTCTCTCTTTCTGTTCGTTTCCTTCTCTCTCTGTTCGTTTCCTTCTCTCTCTCTGTTCGTTTCATTCTTTCTCTCTCTTTCTGTTCGTTTCATTCTCTCTCTCTGTTCGTTTCCTTCTCTCTCTCTGTTCGTTTCCTTCTCTCTCTGTTTGTTTCATTCTCTCTCTCTCTGTTCGTTTCCTTCTCTCTCTCTGTTCGTTTCCTTCTCTCTCTCTGTTCGTTTCATTCTCTCTCTCTGATCGCTTCATTCTCTCTCTCTCTCTTTCTGTTCGTTTTATTCTCGCATTCTCTGTTAGTGTCATTCTCTCTCTCTGTTCGTTTCCTTCTCTCTCTTTCTTTCCTGTACGTTTCATTCTCTCTCTCTCTCTGTTCGTTTCATTCTTTCTCTCTCTTTCTGTTCGTTTCATTCTCTCTCTCTCTGTTCGTTTCATTCTCTCTCTCTGTTTGTTTCCTTCTCTCTCTCTGTTCGTTTCATTCTCTCTCTCTCTGTTAGTTTCCTTCTCTCTCTGTGTTCGTTTCCTTCTCTCTCTCTCTGTTTGTTTAATTCTCTCTCTCTGTTCGTTTCATTCTCTCTCTTTCTGTTTGTTTCATTCTCTCTCTGTTTGTTTCATTCTCTCTCTCTTTCTGTTCATTTCATTCTCTCTCTCTGTTCGTTTCATTCTCTCTCTCTTTCTGTTTGTTTCATTCTCTCTCTGTTTCATTCTCTCTCTGTTTGTTTCCTTCTCTCTCTCTGTTCGTTTCATTCTCTCTCTCTGTTCGTTTCCTTCTCTCTCTCTGTTCGTTTCATTCTCTCTCTCTCTGTTCGTTTCCTTCTCTCTCTGTGTTCGTTTCCTTCTCTCTCTCTGTTTGTTTAATTCTCTCTCTCTGTTCGTTTCATTCTCTCTCTTTCTGTTTGTTTCATTCTCTCTCTCTGTTCGTTTCATTCTCTCTCTCTCTTTCTGTTTGTTTCATTCTCTCTGTTCGTTTCATTCTCTCCCTCTTTCTGTTTGTTTCATTCTCTCTCTGTTCGTTTCATGCTCTCTCTCTCTTTCTGTTTGTTTCATTCTCTCTCTCTGTTCGTTTCCTTCTCTCTCTGTGTTCGTTTCCTTCTCTCTCTCTGTTCGTTTCCTTCTCTCTCTCTGTTTGTTTAATTCTCTCTCTCTGTTCGTTTCATTCTCTCTCTTTCTGTTTGTTTCATTCTCTCTCTCTGTTCGTTTCATTCTCTCTCTCTTTCTTTTCGTTTCCTTCTCTCTCTCTGTTCGTTTCATTCTCTCTCTCTGATCGCTTCATTCTCTCTCTCTCTCTTTCTGTTCGTTTTATTCTCGCATTCTCTGTTAGTGTCATTCTCTCTCTCTGTTCGTTTCCTTCTCTCTCTTTCTTTCCTGTACGTTTCATTCTCTCTCTCTCTCTGTTCGTTTCATTCTTTCTCTCTCTTTCTGTTCGTTTCATTCTCTCTCTCTCTGTTCGTTTCATTCTCTCTCTCTGTTTGTTTCCTTCTCTCTCTCTGTTCGTTTCATTCTCTCTCTCTCTGTTAGTTTCCTTCTCTCTCTGTGTTCGTTTCCTTCTCTCTCTCTCTGTTTGTTTAATTCTCTCTCTCTGTTCGTTTCATTCTCTCTCTTTCTGTTTGTTTCATTCTCTCTCTGTTTGTTTCATTCTCTCTCTCTTTCTGTTCATTTCATTCTCTCTCTCTGTTCGTTTCATTCTCTCTCTCTTTCTGTTTGTTTCATTCTCTCTCTGTTTCATTCTCTCTCTCTGTTTGTTTCCTTCTCTCTCTCTGTTCGTTTCATTCTCTCTCTCTGTTCGTTTCCTTCTCTCTCTGTTCGTTTCATTCTCTCTCTCTGTTCGTTTCATGCTCTCTCTCTTTCTGTTTGTTTCATTCTCTCTCTCTGTTTGTTTCCTTCTCTCTCTTTGTTCATTTCATTCTCTCTCTTTCTGTACGTTTCCTTCTCTCTCTGTTCGTTTCATTCTCTCTCTCTGTTCGTTTCCTTCTCTCTCTGTTCGTTTCATTCTCTCTCTCACTTTCTGTTCGTTTCATTCTCTCTCTCTCTGTTCGTTTCATGCTCTCTCTCTCTCTGTTCATTTAATTCTCTCTCTTTCTGTTTGTATCATTCTCTCTCTCTGTTCGTTTCATTCTCTCTCTTTTTCTACGTTTCATTCTCTCTCTCTATTTGTTCATTTCATTGTCTCTCTGTTTGTTCATTTCATTCTCTCTCTTTCTGTTCGTTTCATTCTCTCTCTCTGTTTGTTCATTTCATTCTCTCTCTTTCTGTTTGTTTCATTCTCCCTCTCTGTTTGTTCATTTCATTCTATCTCTTCCTGTTTGTTTCATTCTCTCTCTCTGTTTGTTTCCTTCTCTCGCTTTGTTAATTTCATTCTCTCTCTATCTTTCTGTTCGTTTCCTTCTCTCTCTGTTCGTTTCATTCTTTCTCTCTCTTTCTGTTAATTTCCTTCTCTCTCTGTTCGTTTCCTTCTCTCTCTCTGTTCGTTTCATTCTTTCTCTCTCTTTCTGTTCGTTTCATTCTCTCTCTCTCTGTTCGTTTCATTCTCTCTCTCTGTTCGTTTCCTTCTCTCTCTCTGTTCGTTTCATTCTCTCTCTCTCTGTTCGTTTCCTTCTCTCTCTGTGTTCGTTTCCTTCTCTCTCTCTGTTTGTTTAATTCTCTCTCTCTGTTCGTTTCATTCTCTCTCTTTCTGTTTGTTTCATTCTCTCTCTCTGTTCGTTTCATTCTCTCTCTCTTTCTGTTTGTTTCATTCTCTCTGTTCGTTTCATTCTCTCCCTCTTTCTGTTTGTTTCATTCTCTCTCTGTTCGTTTCATGCTCTCTCTCTTTCTGTTTGTTTCATTCTCTCTCTCTGTTCGTTTCCTTCTCTCTCTGTGTTCGTTTCCTTCTCTCTCTCTGTTCGTTTCCTTCTCTCTCTCTGTTTGTTTAATTCTCTCTCTCTGTTCGTTTCATTCTCTCTCTTTCTGTTTGTGTCATTCTCTCTCTCTGTTCGTTTCATTCTCTCTCTCTTTCTTTTCGTTTCATTCTCTCTCTCTGTTCGTTTCATTCTCTCTCTCTTTCTGTTTGTTTCATTCTCTCTTTCTGTTCGTTTCATTCTCTCTCTGTTCGTGTCATGCTCTCTCTCTTTCTGTTTGTTTCATTCTCTCTCTCTGTTTGTTTCCTTCTCTCTCTTTGTTCATTTCATTCTCTCTCTTTCTGTACGTTTCCTTCTCTCTCTCTGTTCGTTTCATTCTCTCTCTCTGTTCGTTTCCTTCTCTCTCTGTTCTTTCTGTTCGTTTCCTTCTCTCTCTCTATTTGTTTCATTCTCTCTGTTCGTTTCATTCTTTCTCTCTCTTTCTGTTCGTTTCATTCTCTCTCTCTCTGTTCGTTTCATTCTCTCTCTCTGTTTGTTTCCTCTCTCTCTGTTCGTTTCATTCTCTCTCTCTCTGTTAGTTTCCTTCTCTCTCTGTGTTCGTTTCCTTCTCTCTCTCTCTGTTTGTTTAATTCTCTCTCTCTGTTCGTTTCATTCTCTCTCTTTCTGTTTGTTTCATTCTCTCTCTGTTTGTTTCATTCTCTCTCTCTTTCTGTTCATTTCATTCTCTCTCTCTGTTCGTTTCATTCTCTCTCTCTTTCTGTTTGTTTCATTCTCTCTCTGTTTCATTCTCTCTCTCTGTTTGTTTCCTTCTCTCTCTCTGTTCGTTTCATTCTCTCTCTCTGTTCGTTTCCTTCTCTCTCTGTTCGTTTCATTCTCTCTCTCTGTTCGTTTCATGCTCTCTCTCTTTCTGTTTGTTTCATTCTCTCTCTCTGTTTGTTTCCTTCTCTCTCTTTGTTCATTTCATTCTCTCTCTTTCTGTACGTTTCTTCTCTCTCTGTTCGTTTCATTCTCTCTCTCTGTTCGTTTCCTTCTCTCTCTGTTCGTTTCATTCTCTCTCTCACTTTCTGTTCGTTTCATTCTCTCTCTCTCTGTTCGTTTCATGCTCTCTCTCTCTCTGTTCATTTAATTCTCTCTCTTTCTGTTTGTATCATTCTCTCTCTCTGTTCGTTTCATTCTCTCTCTTTTTCTACGTTTCATTCTCTCTCTCTATTTGTTCATTTCATTGTCTCTCTGTTTGTTCATTTCATTCTCTCTTTTCTGTTCGTTTCATTCTCTCTCTCTGTTTGTTCATTTCATTCTCTCTCTTTCTGTTTGTTTCATTCTCCCTCTCTGTTTGTTCATTTCATTCTATCTCTTCCTGTTTGTTTCATTCTCTCTCTCTGTTTGTTTCCTTCTCTCGCTTTGTTAATTTCATTCTCTCTCTATCTTTCTGTTCGTTTCCTTCTCTCTCTGTTCGTTTCATTCTTTCTCTCTCTTTCTGTTAATTTCCTTCTCTCTCTGTTCGTTTCCTTCTCTCTCTCTGTTCGTTTCATTCTTTCTCTCTCTTTCTGTTCGTTTCATTCTCTCTCTCTCTGTTCGTTTCATTCTCTCTCTCTGTTCGTTTCCTTCTCTCTCTCTGTTCGTTTCATTCTCTCTCTCTCTGTTCGTTTCCTTCTCTCTCTGTGTTCGTTTCCTTCTCTCTCTCTGTTTGTTTAATTCTCTCTCTCTGTTCGTTTCATTCTCTCTCTTTCTGTTTGTTTCATTCTCTCTCTCTGTTCGTTTCATTCTCTCTCTCTTTCTGTTTGTTTCATTCTCTCTGTTCGTTTCATTCTCTCCCTCTTTCTGTTTGTTTCATTCTCTCTCTGTTCGTTTCATGCTCTCTCTCTTTCTGTTTGTTTCATTCTCTCTCTCTGTTCGTTTCCTTCTCTCTCTGTGTTCGTTTCCTTCTCTCTCTCTGTTCGTTTCCTTCTCTCTCTCTGTTTGTTTAATTCTCTCTCTCTGTTCGTTTCATTCTCTCTCTTTCTGTTTGTGTCATTCTCTCTCTCTGTTCGTTTCATTCTCTCTCTCTTTCTTTTCGTTTCATTCTCTCTCTCTGTTCGTTTCATTCTCTCTCTCTTTCTGTTTGTTTCATTCTCTCTTTCTGTTCGTTTCATTCTCTCTCTGTTCGTGTCATGCTCTCTCTCTTTCTGTTTGTTTCATTCTCTCTCTCTGTTTGTTTCCTTCTCTCTCTTTGTTCATTTCATTCTCTCTCTTTCTGTACGTTTCCTTCTCTCTCTCTGTTCGTTTCATTCTCTCTCTCTGTTCGTTTCCTTCTCTCTCTGTTCTTTCTGTTCGTTTCCTTCTCTCTCTCTATTTGTTTCATTCTCTCTGTTCGTTTCATTCATTCTCTCTCTTTCTGTTAGTTTCTTTCTGTTCGTTTCATTCTCGCTCTCTCTGTTTGTGTCATTCTCTCTCTCTGTTCGTTTCATTCTCTCTCTCTCTCTCTGTTAGTTTCATGCTCTCTGTCTCTTTCTGTTCGTTTCATTCTCTCTCTGTTTCATTCTCTCTCTCTGTTCGTTTCCTTCTCTCTCTCTGTTCATTTCATTCTCTCTCTCTGATCACTTCATTCTCTCTCTCTCTTTCTGTTCGTTTCATTCTCGCTCTCTCTGTTCGTGTCATTCTCTCTCTCTGTTCATTTCATTCTCTCTCTCTCTTTCCTGTACGTTTCATTCTCTCTCTCTCTCTGTTCGTTTCATGCTCTCTCTCTCTTTGTGTTCGTTTCATTCTCTCTCTCTGTTTCATTCTCTCTCTCTGTTCATTTCCTTCTCTCTCTCTGTTCGTTTAATTCAATTCAATTCAATTCAATTCAAGGGGCTTTATTGGCATGGGAAACATATGTTAACATTGCCAAAGCAAGTAAGGTAAACAATAAAAAATTAACAGTAGACATCACACATACAGAAGTTTGAAAACAATAAAGACATTACAAATGTCATATTATATATATATATATATACAGTGTTTTTACAAGGTACAAATGGTAAAGGACACAAGATAAAATAAATAAGCATAGATATGGGTTGTATTTACAATGGTGTTTGTTCCTCAGTGGTTGCCCTTTTCTCGTGGCAACAGGTCACAAATCTTGCTGCTCTGATGGCACACTGTGGAATTTCACCCAGTAGATATGGGAGTTTTTCAAAATTGGATTTGTTTTCGAATTCTTTGTGGATCTGTGTAATCTGAGGGAAATATGTCTCTCTAATATGGTCATACATTGGGCAGGAGGTTAGGAAGTGCAGCTCAGTTTCCACCTCATTTTGTGGGCAGTGAGCACATAGCCTGTCTTCTCTTGAGAGCCATGTCTGCCTACGGCGGCCTTTCTCAATAGCAAGGCTATGCTCGCTGAGTCTGTACATAGTCAAAGCTTTCCTTAATTTTGGGTCAGTCACAGTGGTCAGGTATTCTGCCGCTGTGTACTCTCTGTGTAGGGCCAAATAGCATTCTAGTTTGCTCTGTTTTTTTGTTAATTCTTTCCAATGTGTCAAGTAATTATCTTTTTGTTTTCTCGTGATTTGGTTGGGTCTAATTGTGCTGCTGTCATGGGGCTCTGTAGGGTGTGTTTGTGAACAGAGCCCCAGGACCAGCTTGCTTAGGGGACTCTTCTCCAGGTTAATCTCTCTGTAGGTGATGGCTTTGTTGTGGAAGGTTTGGGAATCGCTTCCTTTTAGGTGGTTATAGAATTTAACAGCTCTTTTCTGGATTTTGATAATTAGTGGGTATCAGCCTAATTCTGCTCTGCATGCATTATTTGGTGTTCTACGTTGTACACGGAGGATATTTTTGCAGAATTCTGCGTGCAGAGTCTCAATTTGGTGTTTGTCCCATTTTGTAAAGTCTTGGTTGGTGAGCGGACCCCAGACCTCACAACCATAAAGGGCAATGGGCTCTATGACTGATTCAAGTATTTTTAGCCAAATCCTAATTGGTATGTTGAAATTTATGTTCCTTTTGATGGCATAGAATGCCCTTCTTGCCTTGTCTCTCAGATCGTTCACAGCTTTGTGGAAGTTACCTGTGGCGCTGATGTTTAGGCCAAAGTATGTATAGTTTTTTGTGTGCTCTAGGGCAACAGTGTCGAGATGGAATTTGTATTTGTGGTCCTGGTGACTGGACCTTTTTTGGAACACCATTATTTTGGTCTTACTGAGATTTACTGTCAGGGCCCAGGTCTGACAGAATCTGTGCATAAGATCTAGGTGCTGCTGTAGGCCCTCCTTGGTTGGTGACAGAAGCACCAGATCATCAGCAAACAGCAAACATTTGACTTCAGATTCTAGTAGGGTGAGGCCGGGTGCTGCAGACTTTTCTAGTGCCCGCGCCAGTTCGTTGATATATATGTTGAAGAGGGTGGGGCTTAAGCTGCATCCCTGTCTAACCCCACGACCCTGTGTGAAGAAATTTGTGTGTTTTTTTGCCAATTTTAACCGCACACTTGTTGTTTGTGTACATGGATTTTATGATGTCGTATGTTTTACCCCCAACACCACTTTCCATCAGTTTGTATAGCAGACCCTCATGCCAAATTGAGTCGAAGGCTTTTTGAAATCAACAAAGCATGAGAAGACTTTGCCTTTGTTTTGGTTTGTTTGGTTGTCAATTAGGGTGTGCAGGGTGAATACATGGTCTGTTGTACGGTAATTTGGTAAAAAGCCAATTTGACATTTGCTCAGTACATTGTTTTCACTGAGGAAGTGCACGAGTCTGCTGTTAATGATAATGCAGAGGATTTTCCCAAGGTTACTGTTGACGCATATTCCACGGTAGTTATTGGGGTCAAATTTGTCTCCATTTTTGTGGATTGGGGTGATCAGTCCTTGGTTCCAAATATTGGGGAAGATGCCAGAGCTAAGGATGATGTTAAAGAGTTTTAGTATAGCCAATTGGAATTTGTTGTCTGTATATTTGATCATTTCATTGAGGATACCATCAACACCACAGGCCTTTTTGGGTTGGAGGGTTTTTATTTTGTCCTGTAACTCATTCAATGTAATTGGAGAATCCAGTGGGTTCTGGTAGTCTTTAATAGTTGATTCTAAGATCTGTATTCTCTCTCTGTTCGTTTCATTCTCTCTCTGTTCTTTCTGTTCGTTTCATTCTCGCTCTCTCTGTTCGTGTCCTTCTCTCTCTTTGTTTGTTTCATTCTCTCTCTTTCTGTTCATTTCATTCTCTCTCTCTCTTTCTGTTCATTTCCTTCTCTCTCTCTGTTCGTTTCATTCTTTCTCTCTCTTTCTGTTCGTTTCCTTCTCTCTCTGTTCGTTTCCTTCTCTCTCTCTGTTCGTTTCATTCTTTCTCTCTCTTTCTGTTCGTTTCATTCTCTCTCTGTTCATTTCCTTCTCTCTCTCTGTTCGTTTCCTTCTCTCTCTCTGTTCGTTTCATTCTCTCTCTCTGATCGCTTCATTCTCTCACTCTCTTTCTGTTCGTTTCATTCTCGCTCTCTCTGTTCGTGTCATTCTCTCTCTCTGTTCGTTTCCTTCTCTCTCTTTCTTTCCTGTACGTTTCATTCTCTCTCTCTCTGTTCGTTTCATGCTCTCTCTCTCTTTCTGTTCGTTTCATTCTCTCTCTCTGTTTCATTCTCTCTCTCTGTTCGTTTCCTTCTCTCTCTCTGTTCATTTCATTCTCTCTCTCTGATCGCTTCATTCTCTCTCTCTCTTTCTGTTCATTTCATTCTCTCTCTCTTTCTGTTCGTTTCCTTCTCTCTCTCTGTTCGTTTCCTTCTCTCTCTCTGTTCGTTTCATTCTCTCTCTCTGTTCGTTTCATTCTCTCTCTCTCTTTCTGTTTGTTTCATTCTCTCTCTGTTCGTTTCATGCTCTCTCTCTCTTTCTGTTCGTTTCATTCTCTCTCTCTGTTCATTTCCTTCTCTCTCTCTGTTCGTTTCCTTCTCTCTCTGTTCGTTTCATTCTCTCTCTCTCTTTCTGTTCGTTTCATTCTCTCTCTCTGTTCGTTTCATGCTCTCTCTCTTTCTGTACGTTTCCTTCTCTCTCTTTGTTCATTTCATTCTCTCTCTTTCTGTATGTTTCATTCTCTCTCTCTGTTCGTTTCATTCTCTCTCTCTCTGTTCGTTTCCTTCTCTCTCTGTTCGTTTCATTCTCTCTCTCTTTCTGTTCGTTTCATTCTCTCTCTCTGTTTGTTTCATGCTCTCACTCTTTCTGTTTGTTTCATTCTCTCTCTCTGTTTGTTTCCTTCTCTCTCTTTGTTCATTTCATTCTCTCTTTCTGTACGTTTCATTCTCTCTCTCTGTTCGTTTCATTCTCTCTCTTTCTGTTCGTTTCATTCTCTCTCTCTCTGTTCGTTTCATTCTCTCTCTCTCTGTTCGTTTCATTCTCTCTTTCTGTTAGTTTCATTCTTTCTCTCTTTCTGTTCATTTCATTCTCTCTCTCTGTTCGTTTCATTCTTTCTCTCTCTCTCTGTTCGTTTCCTTCTCTCTCTCTGTTCGTTTCATTCTCTCTCTCTGATCGCTTCATTCTCTCTCTCTCTTTCTGTTCGTTTCATTCTCGCTCTCTCTGTTCGTGTCATTCTCTCTCTCTGTTCGTTTCCTTCTCTCTCTTTCTTTCCTGTACGTTTCATTCTCTCTCTCTCTGTTCGTTTCATGCTCTCTCTCTCTTTCTGTTCGTTTCATTCTCTCTCTCTGTTTCATTCTCTCTCTCTGTTCGTTTCCTTCTCTCTCTCTGTTCATTTCATTCTCTCTCTCTGATCGCTTCATTCTCTCTCTCTCTTTCTGTTCATTTCATTCTCTCTCTCTTTCTGTTCGTTTCCTTCTCTCTCTCTGTTCGTTTCCTTCTCTCTCTTTGTTCGTTTCATTCTCTCTCTCTGTTCGTTTCATTCTCTCTCTCTCTTTCTGTTTGTTTCATTCTCTCTCTGTTCGTTTCATGCTCTCTCTCTCTTTCTGTTCGTTTCATTCTCTCTCTCTGTTCATTTCCTTCTCTCTCTCTGTTCGTTTCCTTCTCTCTCTGTTCGTTTCATTCTCTCTCTCTTTCTGTTCGTTTCATTCTCTCTCTCTGTTCGTTTCATGCTCTCTCTCTTTCTGTACGTTTCCTTCTCTCTCTTTGTTCATTTCATTCTCTCTCTTTCTGTATGTTTCATTCTCTCTCTCTGTTCGTTTCATTCTCTCTCTCTCTGTTCGTTTCCTTCTCTCTCTGTTCGTTTCATTCTCTCTCTCTTTCTGTTCGTTTCATTCTCTCTCTCTGTTTGTTTCATGCTCTCACTCTTTCTGTTTGTTTCATTCTCTCTCTCTGTTTGTTTCCTTCTCTCTCTTTGTTCATTTCATTCTCTCTTTCTGTACGTTTCATTCTCTCTCTCTGTTCGTTTCATTCTCTCTCTTTCTGTTCGTTTCATTCTCTCTCTCTCTGTTCGTTTCATTCTCTCTCTCTCTGTTCGTTTCATTCTCTCTTTCTGTTAGTTTCATTCTTTCTCTCTTTCTGTTCATTTCATTCTCTCTCTCTGTTTGTTTCATGCTCTCTCTCTTTCTGTTCATTTCATTCTCTCTCTCTTTCTGTTCGTTTCCTTCTCTCTCTCTGTTCGTTTCCTTCTCTCTCTCTGTTCGTTTCATTCTCTCTCTCTGTTCGTTTCATTCTCTCTCTCTCTTTCTGTTTGTTTCATTCTCTCTCTGTTCGTTTCATGCTCTCTCTCTCTTTCTGTTCGTTTCATTCTCTCTCTCTGTTCGTTTCCTTCTCTCTCTCTGTTCGTTTCCTTCTCTCTCTGTTCGTTTCATTTTCTCTCTCTCTTTCTGTTCGTTTCATTCTCTCTCTCTGTTCGTTTCATGCTCTCTCTCTTTCTGTACGTTTCCTTCTCTCTCTTTGTTCATTTCATTCTCTCTCTTTCTGTATGTTTCATTCTCTCTCTCTGTTTGTTTCCTTCTCTCTCTTTGTTCATTTCATTCTCTCTTTCTGTACGTTTCATTCTCTCTCTCTGTTCGTTTCATTCTCTCTCTTTCTGTTCGTTTCATTCTCTCTCTCTCTGTTCGTTTCATTCTCTCTCTCTCTGTTCGTTTCATTCTCTCTTTCTGTTAGTTTCATTCTTTCTCTCTTTCTGTTCATTTCATTCTCTCTCTCTGTTTGTTTCATTCTTTCTCCATCTTTCTGTTCATTTAATTCTCTCTCTGTTCATTTCATTCTTTCTCTCTCTTTCTGTTCGTTTTATTCTCCCTCTCTGTTCGTTTCATTCTCCATCTCTGTCCGTTTCATTCTCTCTCTTTCTGTTTGTTTCATTCTCTCTCTCTGTTCGTTTCATTCTCTTTCTCTCTTTCTGTTCATTTCATTCTCTCTCTCTGTTCATTTCATTCTTTCTCTTTCTGTTCATTTCATTCTCTCTCTATCTTTCTGTTCGTTTCCTTCTCTCTCTGTTTGTTTCATTCTTTCACTCTCTTTCTGTTCGTTTCCTTCTCTCTCTGTTTGTTTCCTTCTCTCTCTCTGTTCGTTTCATTCTTTCTCTCTCTTTCTCTTCATTTCATTCTCTCTCTCTCTGTTCGTTTCATTCTCTCTCTCTGTTTGTTTCCTTCTCTCTCTGTTCGTTTCATTCTCTCTCTCTCTGTTAGTTTCCTTCTCTCTCTGTGTTCGTTTCCTTCTCTCTCTCTGTTTGTTTAATTCTCTCTCTCTGTTTGTTTCATTCTCTCTCTTTCTGTTTGTTTCATTCTCTCTCTGTTTGTTTCCTTCTCTCTCTCTGTTTGTTTAATTCTCTCTCTCTGTTCGTTTCATTCTCTCTCTCTTCGTTTCATTCTCTCTCTCTTTCTGTTTGTTTCATTCTCTCTCTGTTTGTTTCATTCTCTCTCTCTGTTTGTTTCCTTCTCTCTCTCTGTTTGTTTCATTCTCTCTCTCTGTTTGTTTCCTTCTCTCTCTGTTCGTTTCATTCTCTCTCTCTTTCTGTTTGTTTCATTCTCTCTTTCTGTTTGTTTCATTCTCTCTCTCTGTTCGTTTCATGCTCTCTCTCTTTCTGTTTGTTTCATTCTCTCTCTCTGTTTGTTTCCTTCTCTATCTTTTGGTTCATTCTCTCTCTCTCTTTCTGTTCGTTTCATTCTCTCTCTCTCTGTTCGTTTCCTTCTCTCTCTCTGTTCGTTTCCTTCTCTCTCTGTTCGTTTCATTCTCTCTCTCACGTTCTGTTCGTTTCATTCTCTCTCTCTCTGTTCGTTTCATGCTCTCTCTCTGTTCGTTTCCTTCTCTCTCTTTGTTCATTTCATTCTCTCTCTTTCTGTATGTTTCATTCTCTCTCTGTGTTCGTTTCATTCTCTCTCTCTGTTCGTTTCCTTCTCTCTCTGTTCGTTTCATTCTCTCTCTCTCTTTCTGTTCGTTTCATTCTCTCTCTCTGTTTCGTTTCATTCTCTCTCTCTCTGTTAGTTTCCTTCTCTCTCTCTGTTCGTTTCATTCTTTCTCTCTTTTCTGTTCGTTTCATTCTCTCTCTCTCTGTTCGTTTCATTCTCTCTCTCTGTTTGTTTCCTTCTCTCGCTCTGTTCGTTTCATTCTCTCTCTCTGTTCATTTCATTCTCTCTTTCTGTTCGTTTCATTCTCTCTCTCTCTCTGTTCGTTTCCTTCTCTCTCTCTGCTCGTTTCATTCTCTCTCTCTCTTTCTGTTCATTTCATTCTCTCTCTGTTCGTTTCCTTCTCTCTCTCTGTTCGTTTCATTCTCTCTCTCTGTTAGTTTCATTCTCTCTCTCTGTTTGTTTCCTTCTCTCGCTCTGTTCGTTTCATTCTCTCTCTCTGTTCATTTCATTCTCTCTTTCTGTTCGTTTCATTCTCTCTCTCTCTCTGTTCGTTTCATTCTCTCTCTCTGTTCGTTTACTTCTCTCTCTGTTCGTTTCATTCTCTCTCTCTTTATGTTTGTTTCATTCTCTCTGTCTGTTCATTTCATGCTCTCTCTCTCTTTCTGTACGTTTCATTCTCTCTCTCTGTTCGTTTCCTTCTCTCTCTCTGCTCGTTTCATTCACTCTCTCTGTTTCTGTTTGTTTCATTCTCTCTCTCTGTTCGCTTCATTCTCTCTCTCTCTTTCTGTTCGTGTCATTCTCTCTCGCTGTTCGTTTCATTCTCTCTTTCTGTTCATTTCATTTTCTCTCTCTCTTTCTGTTCGTTTCATTCTCCCTCTCTGTTAGTTTCATTCTCTCTCTTTCTGTTCGTTTCATTCTCTCTCTTTGTTCGTTTCATTCTCTTTCTCTCTTTCTGTTAATTTCATTCTCTCTCTCTGTTCGTTTCATTCTTTCTCTCTCTATCTGTGCATTTCCTTCTCTCTCTCTGTTCATTACATTCTCTCTCTCACTGTTTGTTTCATTCTCCCTCTCTGTTCATTTCATTCTCTCTCTCTCTTTCTGTTCGTTTCATTCTCTCTCTCTGTTCGTTCCATTCTCTCTCTCTATTCGTTCCATTCTCTCTCTGTTCATTTCATTCTCTCTCTCTCTTTCTGTTCGTTTCATCCTCTCTCTCTTTCTGTTTGTTTCCTTCTCTCTCTCTGTTTGTTTCATTCTCTCTCTCTCTCTCTTTCTGTTCATTTCTTTCTCTCTCTGTTCGTTTCCTTCTCTCTCTCTGTTTGTTTCATTCTCTCTCTCTGTTCATTTCCTTCTCTCTCTCTTAGTTTGTTTCCTTCTCTCTCTCTGTTGGTTTCATTCTCTCTCTCTGTTCGTTTCCTTCTCTCTCTGTTCATTTCATGCTCTCTCTCTCTTTCTGTTCGTTTCATTCTCTCTCTGTTCGTTTCCTTCTCTCTCTCTGCTTGTTTCATTCTCTCTCTCTCTTTCTGTTCGTTTCATTCTCTCTCTCTGTTCATTTCCTTCTCTCTCTCTGTTTGTTTCCTTCTCTCTCTCTCTTTCTGTTTGTTTCATTCTCTCTCTCTTTCTGTTAGTTTCATTCGCTCTCTCTTTCTGTTTGTTTCATTCTCTCTCTCTGTTCATTTCATTCTCTCTCTCTGTTCGTTTCATTCTCTCTCTGTCTTTCTGTTTGTTTCATTCTCTCTCTCTCTCTTTCTTTTCGTTTCATTCTCTCTCGCTGTTTGTTTCCTTCTCTCTCTCTGTTCATTTCCTTCTCTCTCTCTGTTCGTTTCATTCTCTCTCTCTCTTTATGTTTGTTTCATTCTCTCTCTCTGTTCATTTCATGCTCTCTCTCTATGTTTGTTTCATTCTCTCTCTCTGTTCATTTCATGCTCTCTCTCTCTTTCTGTTCATTTCATTCTCTCTCTGTTCGTTTCCTTCTCTCTCTCTGCTTGTTTCATTTTCTCTCTCTTTCTGTTCGTTTCATTCTCTCTCTGTTCATTTCCTTCTCTCTCTCTGTTTGTTTCCTTCTCTCTCTCTCTTTCTGTTTGTTTCATTCTCTCTCTCTTTCTGTTTGTTTCATTCTCTCTCTCTGTTCGTTTCATTTTCTCTCTCTGTTCGTTTCATTCTCTCTCTCTGTTCGTTTCATTCTCTCTCTGTCTTTCTGTTTGTTTCATTCTCTCTCTCTCTCTTTCTTTTCGTTTCATTCTCTCTCGCTGTTTGTTTCCTTCTCTCTCTCTGTTCCTTTCCTTCTCTCTCTCTGTTCGTTTCATTCTCAAATTCAAATTCAAGCTGCTTTATTGGCATGAAAAACATTGTGTCAATATTGCCAAAGCAACAATGTATACAATATACATTGTAACAAAATTATAAATGATAGCAAATATAAAATATAAAATGGTAGTAAATAATAATACAAAATTAAATACAAAAATAATAACAATAAAATGGTAACAGTCAATAGTAAAATATAAAATCAAATTATGGAAAATGAAACTATAACTCACTTATAACTAAATAACGGTCATCTTCTTCTTTATATCAGTACTACAACTACAATCATCATTACTACGACTACTACTACCATCACTAAACTGTTATCACTACCATTACCACCCATATTTGGAATGATAAACATTAATAATTATAGTAATAATAAGTAAGTTACTGTTTACTATGCAGATGTTATTATTCAGTGTCCCTCAGGCTATGGCAGGAAAATACAAATTTGGCTGCAAGAGGAGCCATTGCTCCTTCGCCCATGAGTATTCTTAGTTTTTCCTCTGGGTTCAATTTGTAAAAATGTGGAATAAATGTAGTCATTTCTGTGAATAATGAATCTCTTTGTGAGGAATATTTATCACAGTAAAGGAGAAAGTGCATCTCTGTCTCTACCTCCCCTGTTATGCAGTGACCACATACACGCTCTTCTTTGGGTAGCCATGTCTTTTTATGTCTGCCGGTTTCTATTGCCAATTGGTGGTCACTCAGCCTGTACTTGGTAAGGATCTGTCTCTGCTTCGTATCTCTGACAGAGTAGAGATAATCAGCCAATTCATATTCTCTGTTTAGGGTCAGATAGCAATTTAGTCGGCTTTGGGATTTTGTTTTGTTTTTCCAGTATTGTAAATATGATTCCTTTGATTGGTTCATGATTTTGCTTATTGGAATTCTTTCTTTTGAAGCAGTGCTGGTGTCAGCTTGATTGGTGAGGTCCAACACAAGCTGACTGAGAGGGCTCGTTTCTGGGCTCAGCTCTTGGGTTTGAAGTGCTTTAAATTGCAGACTCGAATTTGGACTTGAATTTAGATGTAGCCAAAATTTTAATGATCTTTTCTGTATTTTCATTATTACTGGAAAGCGGCCCAATTCTGCCCTACATACATTAGTTGGTGTATTTCTCTGGACTCGTAGGATTTTCCGACAGAATTCTGCATGTAGGGCTTCAATTGGATGTTTGTCCCACATTTTAAAATCCAGTTTATTGAGTGGCCCCCAAACCTCACTTCCATAAAGTGCTATTGGTAGGATTACACTGTCAAATATTTTAGTCCAAACTTTAATTGGGATGTTGATTTTGAATAATTTAATTTTTATTGCATACATTGCTCTGCGGGCTTTTTCTTTGAGTGCATTCACTGCCATATTAAAGTTTCCCGATGCAGATATGGTCAGACCAAGGTAGGTGTGTTCAATTAAGGTGTTGTTCAGGGTGAATTTACATTTGTGTTTCTGACATCTGTTTTTTTTTTTTGGAAAATCATGATTTTAGTTTTTGGGAAATTTACTGCCAGAGCCCAATTATGGCAATATTGCTCTAGAATATTAATGTTTTGTTGAAGACCTTTTTTGGTTGGTGATAGAAGTACCAAGTCATCAGCATATAGCAGGTATTTCACCTCTGTGTCAAAGTCCTGGGGCTGGAGATTGGTCCAACATGTCTGCTAATTCATTGATATAAATGTTGAAAAGATTTGGACTCAAATTGCAGCCTTGTCTCACACCTCGACATTGTGAAAAAAAGTTTGTTCTTTGGTTTTTGATTTTCATTGCACACTTTTTTCTGTGTACATACATTTTATTAAGTCATACACCTTACCACCAAGCCCACTTTGTAGAATTTTGTAGAATAGCCCTTCGTGCCAAATCGAATCAAATGCTTTTTTAAAGTCAATAAAGCAAGCAAAGATTTTGCCCTCTTTTTTTTGGTGGACGTGTTTATTAATTAGTGTGTGTAAGGTGTATATATGGTAAGTAGTGCGATGGTTAGGAAGAAAGCCAATTTGACTGCATTTACTTATTACATTTTTTTCTTGAAGAAAGGCTTGAATTCTTGAATTCAAAATGCTCCAGAAAATCTTTCCCAAGTTACTGTTTACACAAATTCCCCTGTAATTATTGGTGTCTGATTTGTCTCCACTTTTGTGGATGGGGAGATGAGCCCCTGGTTCCAGACATCAGGGAAGCAGCCAGAAGTTAACACCATGTTGAACAATTTAAGCACAGCATTTTGCAACTCAGGTGTGCTGTTTTTCAGCATTTCATTTCTGATGTTGTCTACACCACAAGCCTTCTTTGATTTAATATATTTTAGCTTTTCATTTAGTTCTTGTTGGGTTATTGGGTAATCTAATGGATTTTGGTTGTTTTTAAATGACTGATTCAAGGATGTTCAATTTTTATTTCATTTCTAATTGGTTCTACTGTAAGTCTTTTTGTGGGATGTTTTTGTATAGATTATCAAAATAAGTTTTCCAAACTCCTACATCTTGTATGGCTAATTCTTGAGGCTTTGTTGTGCTTAAATTGTTCCACATGTCCCAGAACTGATTTTGGTCAATTGCGTTTTCAATTTCATCAAGTGTCTTGTTGGTATAATTCAATTTCTTGCATTTCAGTGTTTGTTTATACTGTTTCAGAGTTTCAAAGTATTCATATCGTAGCTCTGGGTTGTTTTGCTGCTTATGTTTCTTGTTTGACATTTGTCTTAGGTGTTTTCTAATTGTTTTACATTCATTATCAAACCATTTGTCAGAAACATTTAGATTTTTGCTTCTGATGTTGCATTGCTTTGGTTTTCTCAAATTTGCTTTCGATGCTGCTTTTTGGAATATGCAGTTGATGTTTTGGGTAGCTGAATTGACACCATCTTTATTGTTTTGGTACAGTGAGTTATTGAAAAACTGTATAGAGTTCATCATTTCATTTGAGTTCAATGTTTCAATGAATGTCTCTGCACTGTTTGGAGCCCATCTGTACGATTGGTTTATGTTGTAGAGTTTATTGGGCTGTTTTTTTAAAATGAATATTGCCGGTTAATTTCTTCAGAAACACGTTGATCTGACTGTGATCTGACAATGGTGTCTGTGGTCTAACAGTGAATGCACTAATGGAGGAGGGGTCAATGTCAGTGATGGCATAATCGACTACACTTTTCCCAAGAGCTGAGCAGTAAGTCAACTGACCTAAAGAGTCCCCTCTGATTCTACCATTAAGCACGTACAGGCCTAAGGCTCGACAGAGATGTACTAACTCCTTTCCATTTTGTTCAGTATTTGGTCAGGACTGTTTATATTATTTATAATAGGGCTACTGTACAAGGAGGGGTGTCCAAATATGTGGTGGTTACCTCACGCATCAGTGTAGTCAGGCTCAGAACCTGTTCTTGCTTTGAAATCTCCACAAAGGAGCACTTTACCCTGTGCCTGAAATGTAATGATTTCTGTCTGGAGATTGTCAAAAAACTGATCATCATAATATGATGAATCTGAAGGAGGAGCATAAGCTGCACATATGTATACATCATTGTCACAATAGACTGTACCTTTGTTAAGTTTTAGCCAAATGTGGGTGGTGCCTTTTTTCATTTCATTCAGTGCTAAGTCCTGCTTATGCCAAATGATGATTCCACCTGAGTCTCGGCTCCGTTGAACATTTTTATGTTTGATTGATGGTAGTAAACTTTCTCTAAAGCCTGAGGGACACTGAGTATCTATGTCTCCACAACACCATGTTTCCAGTAGGATTATGATGTCCTGTCCCTTGATGTTTTTAATCAATTCTGGATTTGTTGTTTTATAACCAAAATGTGAAGAGTATAGGCCCTGGATATTCCAAGAGCTGATAGTTAATGATCTCATTTATAATAAGTGATATTCACTGGTTTGAGTAAAGTACATCGAAAAAAGAAAAAAAATACTATATATATATACATATATACACACATACACACACATATATATATATATATATATATAGATATATTATACACATACATATGCATATATATATATATACATATATATACATACACATGCACGCACGCGCGCACGCACACACACACACACACACACACACACACACACACACACACACACACACACACACACACACACACACACACACACACACACACACACACACACACACACACACACACACACACACACACACACACACACACACACACACACACACACACACACACACACATACATACATACATACATACATATAAATATATATATATATACATACATACACACATACACACACACACCATTACGTATAATAATTATTATAATACCGGTGTCAATACAATTAGGAATATTTGTAAACAAATGAATAAGAATGGAATAAGATTGCACATAAAATAAGTACAACGCAATCTGCAACCCTGTGTGTGTGTGTGTGTGTGTGCGTGCCCGTGTGTGAATTAAAGGGACTGTCTAGCTCAGTAGTCTGCATATTAGTTGCAGTAGTTGGCGCACCTCTCCTATCTCTGATTGTTCTAGGGGTCTTCTGCCAGAGGTTACCTCAGCATATGTAGGCTGATGATCTGATTGATACAAGGTGTGGACTGCATCATGTGGTCTACTTCCCTGAAGGGCAGTGTTCTGTCCGACCCTGGAGTAGTGGTCAGAGCTGTGTTGTGATGGGCCGGGTCTAGTAGAGCTGTGCTGTGTTGTGATGGGCTGGGTCTAGTAGAGCTGTGTTGTGATGGGCCAGGTCTAGTAGAGCTGTGTTGTGATGGGCCGGGTCTAATAGAGCTGTGTTGTGATGGGCCAGGTCTAGTAGAGCTGTGTTGTGATGGGCCAGGTCTAGTAGAGCTGTGTTGTGATGGGCCGGGTCTAGTAGAGCTGTGTTGTGATGGGCCAGGTCTAGTAGAGCTGTGTTGTGATGGGCCGGGTCTAGTAGAGCTGTGTTGTGATGGGCCGGGTCTAGTAGAGCTGTGTTGTGATGGGCCAGGTCTAGTAGAGCTGTGTTGTGATGGGCTGGGTCTAGTAGAGCTGTGTTGTGATGAGCCAGGTCTAGTAGAGCTATGTTGTGATGGGACGGGTCTAGTTGTGCTGACCTGAGGCGGGTCCGGTCTGGTAAATATGTGCTGTGTTGGGCCTGGTCTAGTAGAGCTGTGCTGTAATAAGCCATGTCTGGCTCTTTTCTCCTTGGGATGGTGGAGGTACTGTTGTTTCAGAAGGTGGGGCGGGGGACCTTTGTTGCTGGGGTGATGGGTGTGTGGGTCCCTGCCAAGTGTTGCATCTTTTAGGTCCTTGGCAAAGGTTCTGATACTGTCCTGATCAAGATGTATATTATCATATAAGTGTTGACATGTCAGAGTGGGGTGGTGAGTCGTTCTGACGTTGAGCAGTGAGGCACAGTCCACAGTGATCTGTTGATTTATTTTGTCGATCAACTTTCCTGGGAAGTCTTTTCTTGGTAGGAGGGTGGACACAACTACATTGGTTGTTGTGGGTGATTGTCTGGGTGGAGCAGACTGGGAGGCTGGTATTCTGACCTGGGCTGGAGCAGACTGGGAGGCTGGTAGGTTGACCTGGGCTGGAGCAGACTGAGAGGCTGGTAGGTTGACCTGGGCTGGAGCAGACTGAGAGGCTGGTAGGTTGACCTGGGCTGGAGCAGACTGAGAGGCTGGTAGGTTGACCTGGGCTGGAGCAGACTGATATGCTGGTAGGTTGATCTGGGCTGGAGCAGACTGAGAGGCTGGTAGATTGACCTGGGCTGGAGCAGACTGAGAGGCTGGTAGGTTGACCTGGTCTGGAGCAGACTGGTAGGCTGGTAGGTTGACCTGGTCTGGAGCAGACTGGTAGGCTGGTAGGTTGACCTGGGCTGGAGCAGACTGGTAAGCTGGTGCGGTGTCATCAGGCTGTGTGGTGGAGGCCATGGTGGTCTCAGGTTCTGCTTGTGTTATGCCAAGCTGGTGGACATGTTCTCTAGATGCAGAGGACACAATGACTCTCTGCCGGTTGAGGGTGTCAATGTACCTCTCTTTTTGTTCTAGTTCCTTTTTTGTTGTGCTCAGATTGTCTCTGAGGTCATCATTTGTCTGACTCAGCTTGTCCATTCTGCTTTCTAATTTAGCAATAGATGCTCTGCTCTCCTCCCTGAACTGTTTAATCTCTTCTTTGAGTTTCTGGACAGTGTCCTCCTCTTGAAGCTTGTTCTCTCTGAGTTCTATGACCTCTGCTTCGACTAGAGAGAGGGTGTTGTGGAAATGTTGCATAGCAGGTGTTCTTATTGAAATTGACATGTCCTTGACTCTGTCTGCTGCAGGTGAGGTAGGTAGAGGGACATTGAGGGCTTCCTGCTGGGTCACAGAAACCATTGGGTTCTGCTTTTCTCCATCTCCCTCCTTTACTTTTTCCTCAGTTTCCGAGATGATTTCAGCGTCTGCTTTTAGGGTAGCAAACCTATTCTCAAAAGCCTGGAGGCTTGAATCATTGCCTTGTATCAATACAGTTCCATTATTATATAAGTTTACTGTTTGATATGTGTTGCTCTGGTCAGCTTCTTCAAAAATGCTGATCTGACATCCTTGGCTGATGCCCCTCTTTTTTGAGAAAGGGAAATGGTTGCAAATAACCTTTTTCCATATGTTCCCTCAATTGGTATTAAAAATTTCATTTGCTCTTGTTTTGTAACTGGTAAGATCTGCAAACAGGCATTCATGGTTCTGTCCCATCAACAAACCTTTGAAACTTTTCTTAGCTTTCTCTGTTTACATTTACATTTACATTTAAGTCATTTAGCAGACGCTCTTATCCAGAGCGACTTACAAATTGGTGAATTCACCTTCTGACATCAGTGGAACAGCCACTTTACAATAGTGCATCTAAATCATTTAAGAGGGGGGGGTGAGAAGGATTGCTTTATCCTATCCTAGGTATTCCTTGAAGAGGTGGGGTTTCAGGTGTCTCTGGAAGGTGGTGATTGACTCCGCTGTCCTGGCGTCGTGAGGGAGTTTGTTCCACCATTGGGGGGCCAGAGCAGCGAACAGTTTTGACTGGGCTGAGCGGGAACTGTACTTCCTCAGTGGTAGGGAGGCGAGCAGGCCAGAGGTGGATGAACGCAGTGCCCTTGTTTGGGTGTAGGGCCTGATCAGAGCCTGGAGGTACTGCGGTGCCGTTCCCCTCACAGCTCCGTAGGCGAGCACCATGGTCTTGTAGCGGATGCGAGCTTCAACTGGAAGCCAGTGGAGAGAGTGGAGGAGCGGGGTGACGTGAGAGAACTTGGGAAGGTTGAACACCAGACGGGCTGCGGCGTTCTGGATGAGTTGTAGGGGTTTAATGAAACAGGCAGGGAGCCCAGCCAACAGCGAGTTGCAGTAATCCAGACGGGAGATGACAAGTGCCTGGATTAGGACCTGCGCCGCTTCCTGTGTGAGGCAGGGGCGTACTCTGCGGATGTTGTAGAGCATGAACCTACAGGAACGGGCCACCGCCTTGATGTTAGTTGAGAACGACAGGGTGTTGTCCAGGATCACGCCAAGGTTCTTAGCGCTCTGGGAGGAGGAAACAATGGAGTTGTCAACCGTGATGGCGAGATCATGGAACGGGCAGTCCTTCCCCGGGAGGAAGAGCAGCTCCGTCTTGCCGAGGTTCAGCTTGAGGTGGTGATCCGTCATCCACACTGATATGTCTGCCAGACATGCAGAGATGCGATTCGCCACCTGGTCATCAGAAGGGGGAAAGGAGAAGATTAATTGTGTGTCGTCTGCATAGCAATGATAGGAGAGACCATGTGAGGTTATGACAGAGCCAAGTGACTTGGTGTATAGCGAGAATAGGAGAGGGCCTAGAACAGAGCCCTGGGGGACACCAGTGGTGAGAGCGCGTGGCGAGGAGACAGATTCTCGCCACGCCACCTGGTAGGAGCGACCTGTCAGGTAGGACACAATCCAAGCGTGGGCCGCACCGGAGATGCCCAACTCGGAGAGGGTGGAGAGGAGGATCTGATGGTTCACAGTGTCGAAGGCAGCCGATAGGTCTAGAAGGATGAGAGCAGAGGAGAGAGAGTTAGCTTTAGCAGTGCGGAGCGCCTCCGTGATGCAGAGAAGAGCAGTCTCAGTTGAATGACTAGTCTTGAAACCTGACTGATTTGGATCAAGAAGGTCATTCTGAGAAAGATAGCGGGAGAGCTGGCCAAGGACGGCACGTTCAAGAGTTTTGGAGAGAAAAGAAAGAAGGGATACTGGTCTGTAGTTGTTGACATCGGAGGGATCGAGTGTAGGTTTTTTCAGAAGGGGTGCAACTCTCGCTCTCTTGAAGACGGAAGGGACGTAGCCAGCGGTCAGGGATGAGTTGATGAGCGAGGTGAGGTAAGGGAGAAGGTCTCCGGAAATGGTCTGGAGAAGAGAGGAGGGGATAGGGTCAAGTGGGCAGGTTGTTGGGCGGCCGGCCGTCCCAAGAAGCGAGATTTCATCTGGAGAGAGAGGGGAGAAAGAGGTCAGAGCACAGGGTAGGGCAGTGTGAGCAGAACCAGCGGTGTCGTTTGACTTAGCAAACGAGGATCGGATGTCGTCGACCTTCTTTTCAAAATGGTTGACGAAGTCATCTGCAGAGAGCGAGGAGGGGGGAGGGGGAGGAGGATTCAGGAGGGAGGAAAAGGTGGCAAAGAGCTTCCTAGGGTTAGAGGCAGATGCTTGGAATTTAGAGTGGAAGAAAGTGGCTTTAGCAGCAGAGACAGAGGAGGAAAATGTAGAGAGGAGGGAGTGAAAGGATGCCAGGTCCGCAGGGAGGCGAGTTTTCCTCCATTTCCGCTCGGCTGCCCGGAGCACTGTTCTGTGAGCTCGCAATGAGTCGTCGAGCCACGGAGCGGGAGGGGAGGACCGAGCCGGCCTGGAGGATAGGGGACATAGAGAGTCAAAGGATGCAGAAAGGGAAGAGAGGAGGGTTGAGGAGGCAGAATCAGGAGATAGGTTGGAGAAGGTATGAGCAGAGGGAAGAGATGATAGGATGGAAGAGGAGAGAGTAGCGGGGGAGAGAGAGCGAAGGTTGGGACGGCGCGATACCATCCGAGTAGGGGCAGTGTGGGAAGTGTTGGATGAGAGCGAGAGGGAAAAGGATACAAGGTAGTGGTCGGAGACTTGGAGGGGAGTTGCAATGAGGTTAGTGGAAGAACAGCATCTAGTAAAGATGAGGTCGAGCGTATTGCCTGCCTTGTGAGTAGGGGGGAAGGTGAGAGGGTGAGGTCAAAAGAGGAGAGGAGTGGAAAGAAGGAGGCAGAGAGGAATGAGTCAAAGGTAGACGTGGGGAGGTTAAAGTCGCCCAGGACTGTGAGAGGTGAGCCGTCCTCAGGAAAGGAGCTTATCAAGGCATCAAGCTCATTGATGAACTCTCCGAGGGAACCTGGAGGGCGATAAATGATAAGGATGTTAAGCTTGAAAGGGCGGGTAACTGTGACAGCATGGAATTCAAAGGAGGCGATAGACAGATGGGTAAGGGGAGAAAGAGAGAATGACCACTTGGGAGAGATGAGGATCCCGGTGCCACCACCCCGCTGACCAGAAGCTCTCGGGGTGTGCGAGAACACGTGGGCGGACGAAGAGAGAGCAGTAGGAGTAGCAGTGTTGTCTGTGGTGATCCATGTTTCCGTCAGTGCCAAGAAGTCGAGGGACTGGAGGGAGGCATAGGCTGAGATGAACTCTGCCTTGTTGGCCGCAGATCGGCAGTTCCAGAGGCTACCGGAGACCTGGAACTCCACGTGGGTCGTGCGCGCTGGGACCACCAGATTAGGGTGGCCGCGGCCACGCGGTGTGGAGCGTTTGTATGGTCTGTGCAGAGAGGAGAGAACAGGGATAGATAGACACGTAGTTGACAGGCTACCTAAGAGGCTACGCTAATGCAAAGGAGATTGGAATGACAAGTGGACTACACTTATCGAATGTTCAGAACGTTAAGCTTACGTAGCAAGAATCCTATTGACTAAAATGATTGAAATGATACAGTACTGCTGGAGTAGGCTAGCTGTTTGTAAGTCGCTCTGGATAAGAGCGTCTGCTAAATGACTTAAATGTAAATGTAAATGGTGGGTAAACAATTTCCATAGCAATGCTGGTGATGTTTGCTACAATGTTGCAATAGAAGCAATGTTTCTTGTATTATGGTCTCTTGTTTCTTTAGACTGTTTCACTTTGTTGTCCTTTTTTCTTTTCCTTTTTCTTCTGTCCTTATTTTGTCCTTATTTTGTCTTCCTTTCTTCTGTTAACTAGATATTTTTTTGTTATTCTTTGTAAGCCAGCGAGCTTCTTCCAGGAGAGTCTCTAGCAACTACTTAGCAACAGGTAAACAATTCAGCTAGCAATTCAGCTAGCTAAGATAACTGTACAATTTTTATGAAAAATAGTTACTTTTTCAAAAGCCTGTCTTTTTGGTTTGTTGCTTGTTTTGTCTTATATTGAGTCTTGCAGTTTTCTTTTGATTTTTTCGATGTACTTCACTCTAAAAAAAAACATTTCAATCTCAATGTATACAGGAGCTCATTTTTCAACAGCTGCTCAATTTGGAACTCCGGAACTCTCTTTCTCTTTCTCTCTCTCTCTTTCTGTTTGTTTCATTCTCTCTCTCTGTTCATTTCATGCTCTCTCTCTCTTTCTGTTCGTTTCCTTCTCTCTCTCTGCTCATTTCATTCTCTCTCTCTCTTTCTGTTCGTTTCAGTCTCTCTCTCTGTTCGTTTCCTTCTCTCTCTGTTCGTTTCATTCTCTCTCTCTCTCTGTTTGTTTCATTCTCTCTCTCTCTTTCTGTTTGTTTCATTCTCTCTCTGTTCGTTTCATTCTCTCTCTCTCTTTCTGTTAGTTTCATTCTCTCTCTCTCTTTCTGTGTTTCATTCTCTCTCTCTGTTCGTTTCATTCTCTCTCTCTCTGTTCGTTTCATTCTCTCTCTCTCTGTTCGTTTCCTTCTCTCTCTCTGTTCGTTTCATTCTCTCTCTGTTCGTTTCCTTCTCTCTCTGTTCGTTTCATTCTCTCTCTCTGTTCGTTTCATTCTCTCTCTCTGTTCGTTTCCTTCTCTCTCTCTGTTCGTTTCATTCTCTCTCTCTGTTCGTTTCCTTCTCTCTCTCTGTTCGTTTCATTCTCTCTCTCTGATCGTTTCCTTCTCTCACTGTTCATTTCATTCACTCTCTTTTTTCTCTCTTCCTCCCTTCCTGTTCGTTTCATTCTCTCTCTCTTCCTCTCTTCCTGTTTGTTTAATTCACACTATCTCTCTCTTCCTCTCTTCCTGTTTGTTTAATTCACTCTCTCTCTCTTCCTCTCTTCCTGTTTGTTTAATTCACACTCTCTCTCTCTTCCTCTCTTCCTGTTTGTTTAATTCACTCTCTCTCTCTTCCTCTCTTCCTGTTTGTTTAATTCACTCTCTCTCTCTCTTCCTGTTTGTTTAATTCACTCTCTCTCTCTCCCTCTCTTCCTGTTTGTTTAATTCACTCTCTCTCTCCTTTCCTCTCTTTCTGTTCGTTTCATACATTCTCCTTCTTTCTGTTCATTTTATTCTCGCTCTCTTTTTGAATATTTCATTCATTCTCTGTCCTACACTCCTTCTCCCTCTTTATGTTAATTTTATTCACTCTCTCTTTCTTTGTTTCATTCACTCTCTCTCTTCTCTCTCTTCCTGTTCATTTCATTCACTTTCATCCTCTTGCTCTCTCCCTCTCTATTTCTGTTAATTTCACTCACTCTCTCGCTATTTTTCTCTCTCGTCCTCTCTTTCTGTTTGTTTAATTTCCCCTCTCTTTCTGCTCGTTTCATTCTCTCTCTCTTCCTCTCATTCTGTTCATTTCATCCTCTCTCGTCCTGTTCATTTAATTCACACTCTGTTTCATTCACTCTCTCTCTCTCTCTTTCTCTCTCTCTCTCTCTCTCTCTCTCCTCTCTCTGTTTGTTTCATTCACTCTGTCTCTCTCTCATGGTAGACAAATGTCAAGATGATGTTTTAATACTGTTTATGCATCGAGTAGCTTTTATGAGTACTGATCTGTGTGAGTGTGACTGAGTTGGGCCTCTGGGGCTTGGCGCTAGCAATTGATTTTTGATGGTTTGGTGATAACCTACAGCCTCAGAATGAGTTGGTGTTTGTGACCCGAGATGGAAATAGCGTGGAGGAGTAGAACAAACCCCTGTTTGTTTCTAATCATCTTTGCATCTGAGAAACAACACCCGGTGCACATAACTCACAAGATGAACCCAAGATAGCTTGTGATGCCCTGTGCTACCGGGGAGGGGTGGAACCAGCCATGATTAAGCATGGTTAGTGTCAGCTATATAAGACCCATGATTCCTCTGTAAGGTTCGGCTCTCAACTATCACCGACGGGTGGTCGTTGACCAGTTTCAGTTTGAAGAAATAACAAATTCTCTCTTACTTAATAAATTATTTTTCTACAACAGACATGGCAACGAGGATGGGATCCTTATGTCTGTCTGCTGACCGCTCCTAAGGACAAGGATCAACCGTGCACGGGAATCAGTCAAGGCAACCCGCACATCACTAAGGGAGCAGA
This sequence comes from Oncorhynchus masou masou, assembly GCF_036934945.1. Classification (NCBI taxonomy): domain Eukaryota; kingdom Metazoa; phylum Chordata; class Actinopteri; order Salmoniformes; family Salmonidae; genus Oncorhynchus; species Oncorhynchus masou. The sequence goes on along the minus strand of NC_088224.1, from coordinate 30,547,349 downwards.
AAGGGACCTGTCCAGGGTCTTTCAGAGGGGGCCGGCGGATGGATACAGGATCTCGAACAAAGACAAATTGAACAGGGTGAGACTAACATCTCTTGGAAACAATTAATAAAAGACAAAGTCGAGATTATGAGGTCCTGATAGTATTGTCATAATAAAGACGGGGTCGGGACTGTACTGCCCTAGAGAAAAAGACGGAGTCGGGACTGTACTGCCCAAGAGTAAAAGATGGAGTCGGGACTGTACTGCCCAAGAGTAAAATATGGAGTCGGGACTGTACTGCCCAAGAGTAAAAGAAAAAGATGGAGTCGGGACTGTACTGCCCAAGAGTAAAAGACGCAGTCGGGACTGTACTGCCCAAGAGTAAAAGACGGGGTCGGGACTGTACTGCCCAAGAGTAAAAGATGGAGTCGGGACTGTACTGCCCAAGAGTAAAAGATGGAGTTGGGACTGTACTGCCAAAGAGTAAAAGACGGAGTCGGGACTGTACTGCCCAAGAGTAAAAGAAAAAGATGGAGTCGGGACTGTACTGCCCAAGAGTAAAAGACGCAGTCGGGACTGTACTGCCCAAGAGTAAAAGACGGGGTCGGGACTGTACTGCCCAAGAGTAAAAGATGGAGTCGGGACTGTACTGCCCAAGAGTAAAAGATGGAGTCGGGACTGTACTGCCAAAGAGTAAAAGACGGAGTCGGGACTGTACTGCCCAAGAGTAAAAGACGGAGTCGGGACTGTACTGCCCAAGAGTAAAAGACGCAGTCGGGACTGTACTGCCCAAGAGTAAAAGACGGGGTCGGGACTGTACTGCCAAAGAGTAAAAGACGGAGTCAGGACTGTACTGTCCTAGAGTAAAAGACAGAGTCGGGACTGTACTGCCCTAGAGTAAAAGACGCAGTCGGGACTGTACTGTCCTAGAGTAAAAGACAGAGTCGGGACTGTACTGCCCTAGAGTAAAAGACGCAGTCGGGACTGTACTGCCCTAGAATAAAAGACGGAGTCGGGACTGTACTGCCCTAGAATAAAAGACGCAGTCGGGACTGTACTGCCCTAGAGTAAAAGACGGGGTCGGGACTGTACTGCCCTAGAGTAAAAGACGGGGTCGGGACTGTACTGCCCTAGAGTAAAAGACTGGTTCGGGACTGTACTGCCCTAGAGTAAAAAACGGAGTCGGGACTGTATTGTCCTAGAGTAAAAGACAGAGTCGGGACTGTACTGCCCTAGAGTAAAAGACGCAGTCGGGACTGTACTGCCCTAGAATAAAAGATGGAGTCGGGACTGTACTGCCCTAGAGTAAAAGACGCAGTCGGGACTGTACTGTCCTAGAGTAAAAGACAGAGTCGGGACTGTACTACCCTAGAGTAAAAGACGCAGTCGGGACTGTACTGCCCTAGAATAAAAGACGGAGTCGGGACTGTACTGCCCTAGAGTAAAAGACGGGGTCGGGACTGTACTGCCCTAGAGTAAAAGACGGGTTCGGGACTGTACTGCCCTAGAGTAAAAGACGGAGTCGGGACTGTACTGCCCTAGACTAAAAGAGAGGGTCGGGACTGTACTGCCCTAGAGTAAAAGATGGAGTCGGGACTGTACTGCCAAAGAGTAAAAGACGGAGTCGGGACTGTACTGCCCTAGAGTAAAAGACGGAGTCGGGACTGTACTGCCCAAGAGTAAAAGACGGAGTCGGGACTGTACTGCCCTAGAGTAAAAGACGCAGTCGGGACTGTACTGCCCTAGAATAAAAGTTGGAGTCGGGACTGTACTGCCCTAGAGTAAAAGACGCAGTCGGGACTGTACTGCCCTAGAATAAAAGTTGGAGTCGGGACTGTACTGCCCTAGAGTAAAAGACGCAGTCGGGACTGTACTGCCCTAGAATAAAAGACGGAGTCGGGACTGTACTGCCCTAGAGTAAAAGACGCAGTCGGGACTGTACTGCCCTAGAATAAAAGATGGAGTCGGGACTGTACTGCCCTAGAGTAAAAGACGGGGTCGGGACTGTACTGCCCTAGAGTAAAAGACTGGTTCGGGACTGTACTGCCCTAGAGTAAAAAACGGAGTCGGGACTGTACTGTCCTAGAGTAAAAGACAGAGTCGGGACTGTACTGCCCTAGAGTAAAAGACGCAGCCGGGACTGTACTGCCCTAGAATAAAAGATGGAGTCGGGACTGTACTGCCCTAGAGTAAAAGACGGGGTCGGGACTGTACTGCCCTAGAGTAAAAGACGGGTTCGGGACTGTACTGCCCTAGAGTAAAAGACGGAGTCGGGACTGTACTGCCCTAGAGTAAAAGAGAGGGTCGGGACTGTACTGCCCTAGAGTAAAAGATGGAGTCGGGACTGTACTGCCAAAGAGTAAAAGACGGAGTCGGGACTGTACTGCCCTAGAGTAAAAGACGGAGTCGGGACTGTACTGCCCAAGAGTAAAAGATGGAGTCGGGACTGTACTGCCAAAGAGTAAAAGACGGAGTCGGGACTGTACTGCCCTAGAGTAAAAGACGGAGTCGGGACTGTACTGCCCTAGAGTAAAAGACTGAGTCGGGACTGTACTGCCCTAGAGTAAAAGACAGGGTCGGGACTGTACTGCCCTAGAGTAAAAGATGGAGTCGGGACTGTACTGCCAAAGAGTAAAAGACGGAGTCGGGACTGTACTGCCCTAGAGTAAAAGACGGAGTCGGGACTGTACTGCCCTATAATAAAAGACGGTGTCGGGACTGTACTGCCCTAGAATAAAAGATGGTGTCGGGACTGTACTGCCCTAGAGTAAAAGACGGAGTCGGGACTGTACTGCCCTAGAGTAAAAGACGGAGTCAGGACTGTACTGCCCTAGAATAAAAGACGGAGTCGGGACTGTACTGCCCTAGAGTAAAAGACGGTGTCGGGACTGTACTGCAGTTCTTAAGATTATAAGATTTTGAAGCAATTGTCATAATAGGAAACAAGTCGTGGCCGTACTGTCCTGAGGAGAGAAGTACAGAGTCATGACCGTACTGTCCTGAGGAGAGAAGTACAGAGTCGTGGCCGTACTGTCCTGAGGAGAGAAGTACAGAGTTGTGACCTTACTGTCCTGAGGAGAGAAGTACAGAGTTGTGACCTTACTGTCCTGAGGAGAGAAGTACAGAGTTGTGACCGTACTGTCCTGAGGAGAGTAGTACAGAGTTGTGACCGTACTGTCCTGAGGAGAGAAGTACAGAGTCGTGACCGTACTGTCCTGAGGAGAGAAGTACAGAGTCGTGACCGTACTGTCCTGAGGAGAGAAGCACAGAGTTGTGACCGTACTGTCCTGAGGAGAGTAGTACAGAGTTGTGACCGTACTGTCCTGAGGAGAGAAGTACAGAGTCGTGACCGTACTGTCCTGAGGAGAGTAGTACAGAGTTGTGACCGTACTGTCCTGAGGAGAGAAGTACAGAGTTGTGACCTTACTGTCCTGAGGAGAGAAGTACAGAGTCGTGGCCGTACTGTCCTGAGGAGAGAAGTACAGAGTTGTGACTGTACTGTCCTGAGGAGAGAAGTACAGAGTCGTGGCCGTACTGTCCTGAGAAGAGAAGTACAGAGTTGTGACCTTACTGTCCTGAGGAGAGAAGTACAGAGTCGTGACCGTACTGTCCTGAGGAGAGAAGTACAGAGTTGTGACCGTAATGTCCTGAGGAGAGAATCAAATCAAATCAAATCAAATTTATTTATATAGCCCTTCGTACATCAGCTGATATCTCAAAGTGCTGTACAGAAACCCAGCCTAAAACCCCAAACAGCAAGCAATGCAGGTGTAGAAGCACGGTGGCTAGGAAAAACTCCCTAGAAAAGCCAAAACCTAGGAAGAAACCTAGAGAGGAACCAGGCTATGTGGGGTGGCCAGTCCTCTTCTGGCTGTGCCGGGTAGAGATTATAACAGAACATGGCCAAGATGTTCAAATGTTCATAAATGACCAGCATGGTCGAATAATAATAAGGCAGAACAGTTGAAACTGGAGCAGCAGCACGGCCAGGTGGACTGGGGACAGCAAGGAGTCATCATGTCAAGTAGTCCTGGGGCATGGTCCTAGGGCCGCGGTTCAGTTGAAACTGGAGCAGCAGCACGGCCAGGTGGACTGGGGACAGCAAGGAGTCATCATGTCAGGTAGTCCTGGGGCATGGTCCTAGGGCTCAGGTCCTCCGAGAGAGAGAAGGAGAGAATTAGAGAACGCACACTTAGATTCACACAGGACACCGAATTGGACAGGAGAAGTACTCCAGATATAACAAACTGACCCCAGCCCCCCGACACATAAACTACTGCAGCATAAATACTGGAGGCTGAGACAGGAGGGGTCAGGAGACACTGTGGCCCCACCCGAGGACACCCCGGACAGGGCCAAACAGGAAGGATATAACCCCACCCACTATGCCAAAGCACAGCCCCCACACCACTGGAGGGATATCTTCAACCACCAACGTACCATCCTGAGACAAAGCTGAGTATAGCCCGCAAAGATCTCCGCCACGGCACAACCCAAGGGGGGCGCCAACCCAGACAGGATGACCACATCAGTGAATCAACCCACTCAGGTGACGCACCCCCTCCAGGGACGGCATGAGAGAGCCCCAGCAAGCCAGTGACTCAGCCCCTGTAATAGGGTTAGAGGCAGAGAATCCCAGTGGAAAGAGGGGAACCGGCCAGGCAGAGACAGCAAGGGTGGTTCGTTGCTCCAGAGCCTTTCCGTTCACCTTCCCACTCCTGGGCCAGACTACACTCAATCATATGACCCACTGAAGAGATGAGTCTTCAGTAAAGACTTAAAGGTTGAGACCGAGTTTGCGTCTCTGACATGGGTAGGCAGACCGTTCCATAAAAATGGAGCTCTATAGGAGAAAGCCCTGCCTCCAGCTGTTTGCTTAGAAATTCTAGGGACAATTAGGAGGCCTGCGTCTTGTGACCGTAGTGTACGTGTAGGTATGTACGGCAGGACCAAATCAGAGAGATAGGTAGGAGCAAGCCCATGCAATGCTTTGTAGGTTAGCAGTAAAACCTTGAAATCAGCCCTTGCTTTGACAGGAAGCCAGTGTAGGGAGGCTAGCACTGGAGTAATATGATCAAATTTTTTGGTTCTAGTCAGGATTCTAGCAGCCGTATTTAGCACTAACTGAAGTTTATTTAGTGCTTTATCCGGGTAGCCGGAAAGTAGAGCATTGCAGTAGTCTAACCTAGAAGTGACAAAAGCATGGATTAATTTTTCTGCATCATTTTTGGACAGAAAGTTTCTGATTTTTGCAATGTTACGTAGATGGAAAAAAGCTGTCCTTGAAATGGGCTTGATATGTTCTTCAAAAGAGAGATCAGGGTCCAGAGTAACGCCGAGGTCCTTCACAGTTTTATTTGAGATGACTGTACAACCATTAAGATTAATTGTCAGATTCAACAGAAGATCTCTTTGTTTCTTGGGACCTAGAACAAGCATCTCTGTTTTATCCGAGTTTAAAAGTAGAAAGTTTGCTGCCATCCACTTCCTTATGTCTGAAACACATGCTTCTAGCGAGGGCAATTTTGGGGGTTCACCATGTTTCATTGAAATGTACAGCTGTGTATCATCCGCATAGCAGTGAAAGTTAACATTATGTTTTCGAATAACATCCCCAAGAGGTAAAATATATAGTGAAAACAACAGCGGTCCTAAAACGGAACCTTGAGGAACACCGAAATTTACAGTTGATTTGTCAGAGGACAAACCATCCACAGAGACAAACTGATATCTTTCCGACAGATAAGATCTAAACCAGGCCAGAACTTGTCCGTGTAGACCAATTTGGGTTTCCAATCTCTCCAAAAGAATGTGGTGATCGATGGTATCAAAAGCAGCACTAAGGTCTAGGAGCACGAGGACAGATGCAGAGCCTCGGTCCGATGCCATTAAAATGTCATTTACCACCTTCACAAGTGCCGTCTCAGTGCTATGATGGGGTCTAAAACCAGACTGAAGCATTTCATATACATTGTTTGTCTTCAGGAAGGCAGTGAGTTGCTGAGCAACAGCCTTTTCTAAGATTTTTGAGAGGAATGGAAGATTCGATATAGGCCGATAGTTTTTTATATTTTCTGGGTCAAGGTTTGGCTTTTTCAAGAGAGGCTTTATTACTGCCACTTTTAGTGAGTTTGGTACACATCCGGTGGATAGAGAGCCGTTTATTATGTTCAACATAGGAGGGCCAAGCACAGGAAGCAGCTCTTTCAGTAGTTTAGTTGGAATAGGGTCCAGTAAGCAGCTTGAAGGTTTAGAGGCCATGATTATTTTCATCATTGTGTCAAGAGATATAGTACTAAAACACTTGAGCGTCTCTCTTGATCCTAGGTCCTAGGAGAAGTACAGAGTTGTGACTGTACTGTCCTGAGGAGAGAAGTACAGAGTCGTGACCTTACTGTCCTGAGGAGAGAAGTACAGAGTTGTGACCTTACTGTCCTGAGGAGAGAAGTACAGAGTTGTGACTGTACTGTCCTGAGGAGAGAAGTACAGAGTCGTGACCGTACTGTCCTGAGGAGAGAAGTACAGAGTTGTGACCGTACTGTCCTGAGGAGAGAAGTACAGAGTTGTGACCTTACTGTCCTGAGGAGAGAAGTACAGAGTTGTGACTGTACTGTCCTGAGGAGAGAAGTACAGAGTTGTGACCGTACTGTCCTGAGGAGAGAAGTACAGAGTTGTGACCTTACTGTCCTGAGTAGAGAAGTACAGAGTCGTGACCTTACTGTCCTGAGGAGAGAAGTACAGAGTTGTGACCGTACTGTCCTGAGGAGAGAAGTACAGAGTCGTGACCGTACTGTCCTGAGGAGAGAAGTACAGAGTTGTGACCGTACTGTCCTGAGGAGAGTAGTACAGAGTTGTGACCGTACTGTCCTGAGGAGAGAAGTACAGAGTCGTGACCTTACTGTCCTGAGGAGAGAAGTACAGAGTCGTGACCGTACTGTCCTGAGGAGAGTAGTACAGAGTTGTGACCGTACTGTCCTGAGGAGAGAAGTACAGAGTCGTGACCTTACTGTCCTGAGGAGAGAAGTACAGAGTCGTGACCTTACTGTCCTGAGGAGAGAAGTACAGAGTTGTGACTGTACTGTCCTGAGGAGAGAAGTACAGAGTTGTGACCGTACTGTCCCGAGGAGAGAAGTACAGAGTCGTGGCCGTACTGTCCTGAGGAGAGAAGTACAGAGTTGTGGCCGTACTGTCCTGAGGAGAGAAGTACAGAGTTGTGACCGTACTGTCCTGAGGAGAGTAGTACAGAGTTGTGACCTTACTGTCCTGTGGAGAGAAGTACAGAGTCGTGACCGTCTGTCCTGAGGAGAGAAGTACAGAGTCGTGACTGTACTGTCCTGAGGAGAGAAGTACAGAGTTGTGACCTTACTGTCCTGAGGAGAGAAGTACAGAGTTGTGACCGTACTGTCCTGAGGAGAGAAGTACAGACTTGTGACCTTACTGTCCTGAGGAGAGAAGTACAGAGTCGTGGCCGTACTGTCCTGAGGAGAGAAGTACAGAGTTGTGACCTTACTGTCCTGAGGAGAGTAGTACAGAGTCGTGGCCGTACTGTCCTGAGGAGAGAAGTACAGAGTTGTGACTGTACTGTCCTGAGGAGAGAAGTACAGAGTCGTGGCCGTACTGTCCTGAGGAGAGAAGTACAGAGTCGTGGCCGTACTGTCGTCTTCAGGATATGAGATTCTGAAGATATCGTTATAATTAAAAGGAAGTTCTGATTACACTGTCCTAATAAGTGAAAACACGGAGCCGTGAAGTTACTGTCGTTGTAAGGAAAGGCCTGAAATGCATTATAAATGCCCTGGGTTAGTATACAGTAGTCAAATGCAAATGTGCAAATTATGTAATTCCAGGAACTAGTCCTTAAGTATAATTGTGTTGGAGTCAGAAAATATTTCTGCACGTTATAAAAATATAATATGTATATATATGAGTTGAGCGAGGGTCCTATGAGAGTTGTGTGAGGGTGATATGAGAGTTGAGCGAGGGTGATATGAGAGTTGTGTGAGGATGATATGAGAGTTGAGCGAGGGTGATATGAGAGTTGAGCGAGGGTGATATGAGAGTTGTGCGAATGGTGATATGAGAGGCGTGTGAATGGTGATATGAGAGGTGTGTGAATGGTGATATGAGAGTTGTGTGAATGGTGATATGAGAGTTGTGTGAATGGTGATATGAGAGGTGTGTGAATGGTGATATGAGAGTTGTGTGAGGGTGATATGAGAGTTGTGTGAATGGTGATATGAGAGTTGAGTGAGGGTGATATGAGAGTTGAGCGAGGGTGATATGAGAGTTGTGCGAATGGTGATATGAGAGGTGTGTGAATGGTGATATGAGAGGTGTGTGAATGGTGATATGAGAGGTGTGTGGATGGTGATATGAGAGTTGAGCAAGGGTGATATGAGAGTTGTGTGAGGGTGATATGAGAGTTGAGCGAGGGTAATATGAGAGTTGAGCGAGGGTTATATGAGAGTTGTGTGAATGGTGATATGAGAGTTGTGTGAATGGTGATATGAGAGTTGTGTGAATGGTGATATGAGAGTTGTGTGAATGGTGATATGAGAGTTGTGTGAAGGTGATATGAGAGTTGTGTGAGGGTGATATGAGAGTTGAGTGAATGGTGATATGAGTGTTGTGTGAATGGTGATATGAGAGTTGTGTGAATGGTGATATGAGAGTTGTGTGAATGGTGATATGAGAGGTGTGTGAATGGTGATATGAGAGTTGAGCGAGGGTGATATGAGAGTTGTGTGAGGGTGATATGAGAGTTGAGCGAGGGTAATATGAGAGTTGAGCGAGGGTGATATGAGAGTTGTGTGAATGGTGATATGAGAGTTGTGTGAATGGTGATATGAGAGTTGTGTGAATGGTGATATGAGAGTTGTGTGAATGGTGATATGAGAGTTGTGTGAATGGTGATATGAGAGTTGAGTGAGGGTGATATGAGAGTTGTGTGAGGGTGATATGAGAGTTGAGCGAGGGTAATATGAGAGTTGAGCGAGGGTAATATGAGAGTTGAGCGAGGGTGATATGAGAGTTGAGCGAGGGTGATATGAGAGTTGAGCGAGGGTGATATGAGAGGTGTCTGAATGGTGATATGAGAGTTGTGTGTCATTTCAATTGGCATAGGATCTATGTTACTGACCAAAATCCGGGTTTCTGATTGTAATTGAACTATTGCCATGGTTTTCTTAGCTAGATATATCAGCCAGTGTTTGTTTTAAGATGTAAACTGAACAATTTAGCAGCTTGCTTAGTTAAAATGTAAAGACTTACTCAACATGAATAGCGAAGCGCTTGAGGTAATTGTCACGCACTGGTCTAAGCATTTTGTGTTTTTCTTCATTTATTTGGTTTGGCCAGGGTGTGGCATGGGTTTTTGTATGTGGTGTGTTTTGTCGGGGTTTTTTCATAGGTATTGGGATTGTAGCTTAGTGGGGTGTTCTAGATAAGTCTATGGCTGTCTGAAGTAGTTCTCAATCAGAGGCAGGTGTTTATCGTTGTCTCTGATTGGGAACCATATTTAGGCAGCCATATTCTTTGAGTGTTTCGTGGGTGATTGTCCTTATGTCCGTCGTGTATTAGTTTGCACCAGTATTAGGCTGTTTCGGTTTTCGTTACCGTCATTGTTTTTGTAGTGTTTGTATATTGATTCGTGTTTTTCTTCAGTTCATTAAACATGGATCGTAATCTACACGCCGCATTTTGGTCCGACTCTCCTTCACACCTAGAAAACCGTAACAGTAATAGTTTTGTGTGTTGCTTAATGGTCTACTGGAGAAGCCCACTGAGAATTGGGGGGGTCGTAATTGAAATCACTGAATCAAATATTGATGATATGGATATGAACTGAATATATGCTTGTCAACAACAGCAAGTGTTTGTTTTATAATGCATATACATTCTAATAACAGCTGATCGGCAATTGCGATAGAGCTGTTACAATGATCATAATTGATAACTAAACATGGGTATTCTTATTGCATGATTCAACAAGGCTGCAACAGCAATGACTTGACTTTGGGGGCAGTGAGAGGCTCTAGTAATTGTGAACGATCTTCGCTCCCACTGAAATTGATATTTTCCGTTTAGGAATTGGCTGATGTATTTTATAAATTTGGCGCATTACATGTTAATCTTAAAATAATAGACATGTAATAAGCGTGAAGCAGACAGTGAATATCCAACATATCCATACAATTTAGAGTAACATGGTTAGGGTCAACTACAATGAAAACATTGCCTTCTAGTAAGGAGAGAATGATCATGTTTGGTTTGTTTTGTTTTCTAAACCTTAAGATAAGCGACAGTGAGGAAGACATTGACAAGGAGGGTTGTTGTAAACTTAATAAGTGTTGACAGTATGTGAGTGGTAATATGTTATTTGTGTTTTTTTGGATAGCACTCTAATAATGCCATATTTTGGTCAATTGAAAAAGCTGAGGTTTCAATACAAGGTTACATGATGAATAGAAGGATTTTGAGCCTTGAGATAAGCCACGAGTGACTAGTGAGTAGTGCTCACCGAACTCAAACAGGCTGTAAGGGCCAAAATGGGACATTTGGAGCAGAGGTGTTTAATAGTTGAATGGGAGACGTTCTTTGACTATTTCTAATTATTATTACTACATTTTATAGTTTGGGTAACACCAGTGATCTGTTTCCATTATGTGGAACAATTTCAAGTATTTCAAGTATGTTGAAGTAAATGTTTTAGCAACTTTAAGCTGATAAACCAGCACTAACTTTTTGAAGGTTCAAACAGATTTGTTAAACAACAGATTTTATATTTTGACTAAATTAATGCAACAGGTTAAAAAGATAAGATTACCGGAAAGGGGCTCTGGGATAGGTTTTTCTAGAAGGTATTTATTCCACTTAAAGGGACACTGTATCATCTGTTTTAAGTTTACCCTACGGTTTGCAGGCACCCATACACAACACAATTGTTATGAATATTTGTAAGTATTTTTAGTACCATGTCTGAATTATTGAGTGGATTTCTTTTATTTAGGTTTAGATGCACTATTGTAAAGTGGCTGTTCCACTGATGTCAGAAGGTGAATTCACCAATTTGTAAGTCGCTCTGGATAAGAGCGTCTGCTAAATGACTTAAATGTAAATGTAAATGTTTAGTTGGTTTTTCACAGGTTAGAAAGAATGCACCTTAAAGGGCACAAAATGTTTTCTATTGTCAGTGTTTCGGTTGAACACGTAAATTATTTTGATAAGGAATGTACTGAAAAACAACCAATGTAAACCTGGTACACAAGATGTTTGAAATGTTTTTAAATAATTAGACTGAGGTTCAGGGAAAGGAACACTCATTTAAATGACCTTTAACCTCTGTTCTGACTTTATAGTGTGGCCTGATCACCCTCACTAGAAAGGCTAGAAACATTGGCTAAGATTTAAATGTAATATGTAATACTGCTGAATTACAAAGAAGTTTATAATTTCTCAATAGTCCTATGTGTGATTCGAACCACGAGAGAGAGAGAGCGCTGCCTCTGAAGGAGGGAAGCCTGTTTCTAATCCATTCACTCTCTCTTTCCCCCTTTTTCTATCTTTCTGTTTGTTTCATTCACTTTCCTTCTCTCTTTATATCTCTCTCTCCCTCTTTATTTCTTTCTTTCTTTCTGTTCATTTCATTCTCTCTCTCCCGATCTTTCTATTCGTTTCATTCACTCTCTCTGTGTATGATCTAGCACACTGATTCTCAGCTGTGTGTAACGCAGCATAGATTAGTCCAGTCTCTCTTTCCTCTCTTTCTCTCTCCCTCTCTTCTGTCTCTCTCTCCCCCACCCCCTATATCTCTCCCTCTGCCGCATCCCCCTATCTCTTTCTGAATCTCTTCCTCCCCCCTTTCTATGTTTTGGCAGTTAACCAATTGTTTTCTCAGTAGGCATCCCATTCCAGTAGTGATTGATATGGCGGATTAACTTTCCGAGTGGCTTCTGTAATCAGCCCAGACACCACGAGGCCCCTTCCTCCAATTACATTCACCACAGGTCGCTGGAGACAATAATCATTATACCATTGAATGGGTGTCTGTAGAGCAGTGGCGACCTGCCTGTTTTGCATGTTATCCCGGAATGAATACGTGTCACATATCAGTTTGCAAACAGTGTAAAAACATTTTAAAAATCATTGAGTTAATAAAGCTGCATACAAACATGATATCGTTTTTGCTTTCTTGAGTCAGGCAGCTCCAAAATGCAGGTGTTTCAACCTATCTCAGTGTTTTCTATGGTGGTCGGGCAGCCAGTGGAAAATCCTGAGCGTAGGGGTTGGTAATGTTCTCTAGTTGTGCCATGATTGGCTCAGTGTTCAGTCATTCATGGGGGCACTATGTCACCGACAAAATCTACAGGTAATGCTCCAAAAAAATCAAGCCCCTTGGATGCTGCCATAGAGTTACATTAGACGTGCCCATCCAAGAAGGCTCAAAGTCATTGGCCACAGACAAAAGGATGTCAAATCATGTTATATCTACAGTAGCTTTGATTGTCAACATCATACTTTCAAAATCTTAGCTAGCAAACGAGCAGTCATCATCGTTAATCAAGTTGACAATCCTTTTCAATCCTTGTCATATGGAGATAAATTATTGATAAAATGTATCGGTGCTCATCGGTCATTGGGCATAAACATTACACAAGTTGGAAATCGCAAATTCAACAATGAGTGGTTTGGAAGGAATCAATGGCTAACTGCAAGCATCGCAAAGCAATTACTAGCCTGCTATTCAGTGGAGAGGGTGTGTGGTCCCTGGTGTCCTGTGTGAATTTAAGTATGCTCTCTCTAATTCTCTCTCTCTTACTCTCTTTCTTTCATTCTCTCTCTCTTTCTTTCTTTCATTCTCTCTCTCTCTTGGAGGACCATACCTCAGGACTACCTGGCTGATGACTCCTTGCTGTCCCCAGTCCATCTGGCCGTGCTGCTGGTCACCCTAATAATTGAGTCTATTTTGCCCTCTTAATTTCGCCTACTATTCTGACTTGGTGGTGCACATGTAGCCTATAACCTGTTTTAGAGATAACACTGCTGTAGGGTTAGGGGTTTCCTCTAACACAGCCTTACCTTAATTTAAAAAACAATGTTGGCCCAAAACTAGCTCCAACTTGAGCATAAATTAGGTTTTTAAATTGATTTAACTAGGCAAGTCAGTTAAGAACAAATTCTTATTTAGAATGACATCCTACCCCGGCCAAACCCAGGCAATGCTGGGCCAATTGTGCGCCACCCTATGGGACTGTCAATCACAACCGGATGTAATACAGCCTGGATTTGAACCAGGTACTGCAGTGATGCCTCTTGTACTGGAATGCAGTGTCTTAGACCACTGCACCATTCGGGAGCCCAGGGACACTCACACATTCAAATAGTGCTTTAAACATACAATGTTTTCAAAGTACATATTTTGCATACATGATTAGATTGTGTATTTTCATTTATACAGTAATTATTGTGTTCTCACCTGGGATTTGAACTCGCAACCTCTTGGTGCACAGCATTCTTATCTTGCTGCTTCACACCATGTCTGTGTCAATGACTGAGTTCACCTGTATTCCTACTTTGCACTTCAAAGTAAATCTCACTTCTTAAAAGTACACTCAAGAAAAAATATTTTATTCATCATAGTCAGTGGATTAGAGTACATAAGCAAAAATACTTGAAAATACTTGTGTTTTTGGGGGGGTATCTGTACTTGACAATTTATATTTTTGACTAGTTTTACTCCATTGCATTCCTAAAGAAAATCATGTACTTTTTACTCCATACATTTTTTCCCTGACACCCAAAATATCTCCTTACATTTTGAATGCTTAACAGGACAGGAAAATGGTCTAATTCACACACTTATCAAGAGAACATCCCTGATCATCCCTACTGCCTCTGATCTGGCGGACTCACAAAACTCGTGCTTCGTTTGTAAATGATGTTGGAGCCCCTGACTATGCTTAAAAAAGTATATAATATATAAACTCAGCAAAAAAAGAAATGTCCTCTCACTGTCAACTGCGTTTATTTTCAGCAAACTTAACAGGTGTAAATATTTGTATGAACGTAAGATTCAACAACTGAGACATAAACTGAACAAGTTCCACAGACTTGTGACTAACAGAAAGGGAATAATGTGTCCCTGAACAAAGGGGGGAGGGGTCAAAATCAAAAGTAACAGTAACAGTCAGTATCTGGGGTGGCCACCAGCTGCATTAAGTACTGCAGTGCATCTCCTCCTCATGGACTGCACCAGCTTTGCCAGTTCTTGCTGTGGGATGTTACCCCACTCTTCCACCAAGGCACCTGTAAGTTCCCAGACATTTCTGGGGGGAATGGTCCTAGCCCCCAGCAGGTCCGAGATGTGCTCAATGGGATTGAGATCTGGGCTCTTCGCTGATCATGGCAGAACACTGACATTCCTGTCTTGCAGGAAATCGCGCACAGAACGAGCAGTATGGCTGGTGGCATTGTCATGCTGGAGGGTCATGTTAGGATGAGCCTGCAAGAAGGGTACCACATGAGGGAGGAGGATGTCTTCCCTGTAACGCACAGCGTTGCGATTGCCTGCAATGACAACAAGCTCAGTCCGATGATGCTGTGAGACACTGCCCCAGACCATGACGGACCCTCGACCTCCAAATCAATCCCAGTCCAGAGTACAGGCCTCGGTGTAACGCTCATTCCTATGACGATAAACGCAAATCCGACCATCACCCCTGGTGAGACAAAACCGCGACTCAGTGAAGAGCACTTTTACCAGTCCTGTCTGGTCCAGCGACGGTGGGTTTGTGCCCAAAGGCAACGTTGTTACCGGTGATGTCTGGTGAGGACCTGTCTTACAACAGGCCTACAAGCCCTCAGTCCAGCCTCACTGAGCCTATTGCGGACAGTCTGAGCACTGATGGAGGGATTGTGCGTTCCTGGCGTAACTTGGGCAGTTGTTGTTGCCATCCTCAAATCAAATCAAATTTTATTTGTCACATACACATGGTTAGCAGATGTTAATGCGAGTGTAGCGAAATGCTTGTGTTTCTAGTTCCGACAATGCAGTAATAACCAACAAGTAATCTAACTAACAATTCCAAAACTACTGTCTTATACACACAAGTGTAAGGGGATAAAGAATATGTACATAAAGATATATGAATGAGTGATGGTACAGAGCAGCATAGGCAAGATACAGTAGATGGTATCGAGTACAGTATATACATATGAGATGAGTATGTAAACAAAGTGGCATAGTTAAAGTGGCTAGTGATACATGTATTACATAAAGATGCAGTAGATGATATAGAGTACAGTATATACGTATACATATGAGATGAATAATGTAGGGTATGTAAACATATTAGGTAGCATTGTTTAACTTCTTGAAACTCCCCATCCCGGATCCGGGTTTGTGACTAAAGCCTCAGGCTCATTAGCATAACGCAACGTTAACGATTTCTGAAAATCGCAAATAAAATGAAAATAATGCATCTGCTCTCAAGCTTAGCCTTTTCTTAACAACACTGTCATCTCAGATTTTCAAAATATGCTTTTGAACCATAGAAATTGACTAATTTGTGTAAGAGTATGCAAAGCTAGCATAGCATTTTGAGTAGCATTTAGCACGCAACATTTTCACAAAAACCAGATAACCAAATAAATAAAATCATTTACCTTTGAAGAGCTTCTGATGTTTTCAATGAGGAGACTCTCAGTTACATACCAAATGCGCAGTTTTTCCTGAAAGCGTCTGTGTGTAGGAGAAATCATTCCGTTTTCTACATTGCGTCTGGCTACCGAAACGAACCGAAAATTCAGTCACCTACAACGTAAAACTTTTTCCGGATTAACTACATAATATCGACCGAAACATGGCAAACGTTGTTTGGAATCAATCCTCAAGGTGTTTTTTCACATATCTCTTCATTGATATGCAGTTCGTGGAAGCTTGCTTTCCTCTCTGTATCCCATGGAAAAATACTGGCAGGTGACTTTTGCGCACCAATTTCGGCGCAGGACACCGGGCGGACACCTGTAAATGTGGTCTGTTATGGTCAATCTTCCAATGATCTGCCTACAAATACGTCACAATGCTGCAGACACCTTGGGGAAACGACAGAAAGGGCAGGCTCATTCCTCTCGCATTCACAGCCATATAAGGAGACAATGGAAAACAGAGCCTCAAAAATCCTTGTCATTTCCTGGATGCCATCTCATCTTGGTTTTGCCTGAAGCTCACGTTCTAGGGCACGCACAGAGAATATCTTGGTATTTCTGGACACGTCAGAGTGTTTTCTTTCGAATGCTATCAATTATATGCATAGTCGAGCATCTTTTTGTGACAAAATATCTTGTTTAAAACGGGAACGTTTTTCATCCAAAAATGAAATAGCGCCCCCATAGATGTAAGAGGTTAAAGTGGCTAGTGATATATTTTACCTAATTTCCCATCAATTCCCATTACTAAAGTGGCTGGAGTAGAGACAGTGTGTTGGCAGCAGCCACTCAATGTTAGTGGTTGCTGTTTAACAGTCTGATGGCCTTGAGATAGAAGCTGTTTTTCAGTCTCTAGGTCCTAGCTTTGATGCACTTGTACTGACCTCGCCTTCTGGATGATAGCGGGGTGAACAGGCTGTGGCTCGGGTGGTTGTTGTCCTTGATGATCTTTATGGCCTTCCTGTAGCATCGGGTGGTGTAGGTGTCCTGGAGGGCAGGTAGTTTGCCCCCGGTGATGCGTTGTGCAGACCTCACTACCCTCTGGAGAGCCTTACGGTTGTGGGCGGAGCAGTTGCCGTACCAGGCGGTGATACAGCCCGCCAGGATGCTCTCGATTGTGCATCTGTAGAAGTTTGTGAGTGCTTTTGGTGACACGCCGAATTTCTTCAGCCTCCTGAGGTTGAAAAGGCGCTGCTGCGCCTTCTTCACGATGCTGTCTGTGTGGGTGGACCAATTCAGTTTGTCTGTGATGTGTATGCCGAGGAAATTAAAACTTACTACCCTCTCCACTACTGTTCCATCGATGTGGATAGGGGGGTGTTTCCTCTGCTGTTTCCTGAAGTCCACAATCATCTCTTTAGTTTTGTTGACATTGAGTGTGAGGTTATTTTCCTGACACCACACTCCGAGGGCCCTCACCTCCTCCCTGTAGGCCGTCTCGTCGTTGTTGGTAATCAAGCCTACCACTGTTGTGTCGTCCGCAAACCTGATGATTGAGTTGGAGGCTTGCGTGGCCACGCAGTCGTGGGTGAACAGGGAGTACAGGAGAGGGCTCAGAACGCACCCTTGTGGGGCCCCAGTGTTGAGGATCAGCGGGGTGGAGATGTTGTTGCCTACCCTCACCACCTGGGGGCGGCCCGTCAGGAAGTCCAGTACCCATTTGCACAGGGCGGGGTCGAGACCCAGGGTCTCGAGCTTGATGACGAGCTTGGAGGGTACTATGGTGTTAAATGCCGAGCTGTAGTCGATGAACAGCATTCCTCTTGTCCAGATGGGTTAGGGCAGTGTGCAGTGTGGTTGAGATTGCATCGTCTGTGGACCTATTTGGGCGGTAAGCAAATTGGAGTGGGTCTAGGGTGTCAGGTAGGGTGGAGGTGATATGGTCCTTGACTAGTCTCTCAAAACACTTCATGATGACGGAAGTGAGTGCTACGGGGCGGTAGTCGTTTAGCTCAGTTACCTTAGCTTTTTTGGGAACAGGAACAATGGTGGCCCTCTTGAAGCATGTGGGAACAGCAGACTGAGATAGGGATTGATTGAATATGTCCGTAAACACACCAGCCAGCTGGTCTGCGCATGCTCTGAGGGCGCGCCTGGGGATGCCATCTGGGCCTGCAGCCTTGCGAGGGTTAACACGTTTAAATGTTTTACTCACCTCGGCTGCAGTGAAGGAGAGTCTGCATGTTTTCGTTGAAGGCCGTGTCAGTGGCACTGTATTGTCCTCAAAGCGGGCAAAAAAGTTATTTAGTCTGCCTGGGAGCAAGACATCCTGGTCCGTGACTGGGCTGGTTTTCTTTTTGTAATCCGTGATTGACTGTAGACCCTGCCACATACCTCTTGTGTCTGAGCAGTTGAATTGAGATTCTACTTTAGCGTATTCGTCAATGTTGTTGTCTGACGCAATACGAAATATCCCAGTCCACGTGATGGAAGCAGTCTTGGAGTGTAGAATCAGATTGGTCGGACCAGCGTTGGACAGACCTCAGCGTGGGAGCTTCTTGTTTTAGTTTCTGTCTGTAGGCAGGGATCAACAAAATGGAGTCCTGGTCAGCTTTTCCGAAAGGAGGGCGGGGCAGGGCCTTACATGCGTCGCGGAAGTTAGAATAACAATGATCCAAGGTTTTGCCAGCCCTGGTTGCGCAATCAATATGCTGATACAATTTAGGGAGTCTTGTTTTCAGATTAGCCTTGTTAAAATCCCCAGCTACAATGAATGCCACTGCAAGGACGATCAGCTGTCCGTCCTGTCTCCCTGTAGCGCTGTCTTAGACGTCTCACATTAAGGACATTGCAATTTATTACCCTGACCACATCTGCAGTCCTCATGCCTCCTTAAAGCATGCCTAAGGCACGTTCACGCAGATGAGCAGGGACCCTGGGCATCTTTCTTTTGGTGTTTTCAGAGTCAGTAGAAAGGCCTCTTTAGTGTCCTAAGTTTTCATAACTGTGACCTTAATTGCCTACCATCTGTAAGCTGTTAGTGTCTTAACAACCGTTCCACAGGTGCATGTTCATGAGTTGTTTACGGGTGTCACGGCCGTCGAAAGAAGTGGACCAAAGTGTAGCGTGGTGAGCGTACATTTTCCTATTATTTAAAATGGCGCCAACAAAACAACAAACGAAGAAACAACTGTGAAGCTCATAGGGCTATAGTGCCACTAACAAAAGTCAACTTCCCACACTGAAGGAGGGATAAAGGGCTACCTAAGTATGATTCCCAATCAGAGACAACAATAGACAGCTGTCCCTGATTGAGAACCATTCCCGGCCAAACCATAGAAATAAAGAAAGATACAAAACATAGAATGCCCACCCCACATCACACCCTGAACTAACCAAATAGAGAAATAAAACAGCTCTCTAAGGTCAGGGTGTGACAGTACCCCCCCCCCCCCCCCAAAGGTGTGGACTCCGGCCGCAAAACCTGAACCTTATAGGGGAGATTCTGGGTGGGGATCTATCCGCGGTGATGGCTCTGGTGCGGGACGTAGACCCCGCTCCACCTCTGGTTCACCCCACTTTGGTGGACCCTCGCCGCCGACCCCGGATTGGGGACCCTCGCTGCGGGCCCCGGACTGGGCACCCTCGTTGCGGGCCCCGGACTGGGCACCCTCGTTGCGAGCCCCGGACTGGGCACCCTAGATGCGGGCCCCGGACTGGGCACCCTTGTTGCGGACCCCGGACTGGGCACCCTCGTTGCGTGCCCCGGACTGGGAACCCTCACTGCGGGCCCAGGACTGGGCATTCTCGTTGCGGGCCCCGAACTGGAGGCCGTCGCTGAAGGCCCCTTACTGGACTCCCTTCCCGGCCAGCATCTCCTCCCATGTCCAGGATCCTTTGCCGTCCAGGATGTCATCCCATGTCCAGTACACCTTTTCACCACGCTGCTTGGTCCTTTTGTGGTGGGTAGTTCTGTCACGGTGAATGCCTACCCCACATCACACCCTGAACTAACCAAATAGAGAAATAAAACAGCTCTCTAAGGTCATGGCGTAACAATGTGTCATTGAACAAGCATGGGAAACAGTGTTTAACCTCTTACATCTATGGGGGCTCTATTTCATTTTTGGATGAAAAACGTTCCCGTTTTAAACAAGATATTTTGTCACAAAAAGATGCTCGACTATGCATATAATTGATAGCATTCGAAAGAAAACACTCTGACGTGTCCAGAAATACCAAGATATTCTCTGTGCGTGCCCTAGAACGTGAGCTTCAGGCAAAACCAAGATGAGATGGCATCCAGGAAATGACAAGGATTTTTGAGGCTCTGTTTTCCATTGTCTCCTTGTATGGCTGTGAATGCGAGAGGAATGAGCCTGCCCTTTCTGTCGTTTCCCCAAGGTGTCTGCAGCATTGTGACGTATTTGTAGGCAGATCATTGGAAGATTGACCATAAGAGACCACATTTACCAGGTGTCTGCCCGGTGTCCTGCGCCGAAATTGGTGCGCAAAAGTCACCTGCCAGTATTTTTCCATGCGATACAGAGAGGAAAGCAAGCTTCCACGAACTGCATATCAATGAAGAGATATGTGAAAAAACACCTTGAGGATTGATTCCAAACAACGTTTGCCATGTTTCGGTCGATATTATGTAGTTAATCCGGAAAAAGTTTTACGTTGTAGGTGACTGAATTTTCGGTTCGTTTCGGTAGCCAGACGCAATGTAGAAAACGGAACGATTTCTCCTACACACAGACGCTTTCAGGAAAAACTGCGCATTTGGTATGTAACTGAGAGTCTCCTCATTGAAAACATCAGAAGCTCTTCAAAGGTAAATGATTTTATTTATTTGGTTATCTGGTTTTTGTGAAAATGTTGCGTGCTAAATGCTACTCAAAATGCTATGCTAGCTTTGCATACTCTTACACAAATTAGTCAATTTCTATGGTTCAAAAGCATATTTTGAAAATCTGAGATGACAGTGTTGTTAAGAAAAGGCTAAGCTTGAGAGCAGATGCATTATTTTCATTTTATTTGCGATTTTCAGAAATCGTTAACGTTGCGTTATGCTAATGAGCCTGAGGCTTTAGTCACAAACCCGGATCCGGGATGGGGAGTTTCAAGAAGTTAAAACCCTTTTCAACAAAGATCTGTGGAGTTATTTGGATTTTTATGAATTATTTTTGAAAGACAGGGTCCTGAAAAAGGGACGTTTATTTTTTTGGCTGAGTTCATATGAAAATGGTGTTTGCATAATATAAGGAATTTTAAATGATTTATACTTTTGATACTTTGAGTATATTTGAGCAATTACATTTACTTTTGATTAAGTATATTTAAATCCAAACACTTTTAGACTTTTATTCAAGGAATTTTACTGAGTGACTTTCACTTGCGTCACTTTCTATGAAGGTGTCTTTACTTTGACTCAAGTATGACATTTGGGTACTTTTTCCACCACTGATCGTAGTGAGTAACGACTAACATTAAAACAGAAAACCCTAATTAAGTCAATCAAAGATGATAACTGACGCAGACACCGTGGCAGGAAGATCAGAATATACCAGATCAGAATTTAGCAGACACTCTTATCCAGAGCGACTTGGGTTAAGTGCCTTGCTCAAGGTCACATTGAAAGATTTCTCAACTAATCGGCTGAGGGATTCAAACCAGCAACCTTTCAGGTTGCTCTTAACCACTAGGCTACCTGCCAAGTCTCAAGTAAGGACATGTTCTAATGATTGAATAATGATTACAGTTATACATTTGAAAATGTGTGTTAAAACACTGTGTGTGGGTGTCCCTGACCTCAAGTTGGAGCTAAATTTGGGCCACTATTTTTTGAGTAAATTGAGTAAACCAAAAAAAGCTGTGGAACCACACTAAATAATAATTGTTTGAATCAACTAGATTTATTTTTACAGTGTGTAGGGGTTTCCTCGCTAGGTGTCTTGGCTTTTCCCCAACCATCTCACTACACCACAGACTGGGTGCTAAGGTAAAACAGTTCCCTGTGCCGATGTCTACCACAAGACTGTGTTAGTCTGCAGATAATCTCTTGTGGACAGAATACGTAAACAGAAATCAAATCAAGTTCTCATTTGCAACTGCGACCTGGCCAAGATAAAGCTTAGCAGTGTGAACAGACAACACAGAGTTACACATGGAGTAAACAATTAACAAGTCAATAACACAGTACAAAAAAGGGGAGTCTATATACATTGTGTGCAAAAGGCATGAGGAGGTAGGCGAATAATTACAATTTTGCAGATTAGCACTGGAGTGATAAATGATCAGATGGTCATGTACAGGTAGAGATACTGGTGTGCAAAAGAGCAGAAAAGTAAATAAATAAATATAGTGTGGGGATGAGATAGGTGAAAAAGGGTGGGCTATTTACCAATAGACTATGTACAGCTGCAGCGATCGGTTAGCTGCTCAGATAGCACATGTTTGAAGTTGGTGAGGGAGATAAAAGTCTCCAACTTCAGGGATTTTTGCAATTCGTTCCAGTCACAGGCAGCAGAGTACTGGAACGAAAGGCGGCCAAATGAGGTGTTGGCTTTAGGGATGATCAGTGAGATACACCTGCTGGAGCACGTGCTACGGATGGGTGTTGCCATCGTGACCAGTGAACTGAGATAAGGCGGAGCTTTACCTAGCATGGACTTGTAGATGACCTGGAGCCAGTGGGTCTGGCGACGAATATGTAGCGAGGGCCAGCCGACTAGAGCATACAAGTCGCAGTGGTGGGTGGTATAAGGTGCTTTAGTGACAAAACGGATGGCACTGTGATAAACTGCATCCAGTTTGCTGAGTAGAGTGTTGGAGGCAATTTTGTAGATGACATCGCCGAAGTCGAGGATCGGTAGGATAGTCAGTTTTACTAGGGTAAGTTTGGCGGCGTGAGTGAAGGAGGCTTTGTTGCGGAATAGAAAGCCGACTCTTGATTTGATTTTCGATTGGAGATGTTTGATATGAGTCTGGAAGGAGAGTTTACAGTCTAGCCAGACACCTAGGTACTTATAGGTGTCCACATATTCAAGGTCGGAACCATCCAGGGTGGTGATGCTCGTCGGGCATGCGGGTGCAGGCAGCGATCGGTTGAAAAGCATGCATTTGGTTTTACTAGCGTTTAAGAGCAGTTGGAGGCCACGGAAGGAGTGTTGTATGGCATTGAAGCTCGTTTGGAGGTTAGATAGCACAGTGTCCAAGGACGGGCCGGAAGTATATAGAATGGTGTCGTCTGCATAGAGGTGGATCAGGGAATCGCCCGCAGCAAGAGCAACATCATTGATATATACAGAGAAAAGAGTCGGCCCGAGAATTGAACCCTGTGGCACCCCCATAGAGACTGCCAGAGGACCGGACAGCATGCCCTCCGATTTGACACACTGAACTCTGTCTGCAAAGTAATTGGTGAACCAGGCAAGGCAGTCATCCGAAAAACCGAGGCTACTGAGTCTGCCGATAAGAATATGGTGATTGACAGAGTCGAAAGCCTTGGCAAGGTCGATGAAGACGGCTGCACAGTACTGTCTTTTATCGATGGCGGTTATGATATCGTTTAGTACCTTGAGTGTGGCTGAGGTGCACCCGTGACCGGCTCGGAAACCAGATTGCACAGCGGAGAAGGTACGGTGGGATTCGAGATGGTCAGTGACCTGTTTGTTGACTTGGCTTTCGAAGACCTTAGAAAGGCTGGGCAGGATGGAGAGAGTTTGCTGCACTGAAAGTAATAGGGCTGAATAATTTTGCACGCCCAATTTTTCAGTTTTTGATTTGTTAAAAATGTTTGAAATATCCAATAAATGTCGTTCCACTTCATGATTGTGTCCCACTTGTTGTTGATTCTTCACAAAAAAATATAGTTTTATATCTTTATGTTTGAAGCCTGAAATGTGGCAAAAGGTCGCAAAGTTCAAGGGGGCCGAATACTTTCGCAAGGCACTGTACCTCACAATCATGCAGTTGAGCATTTCTTTGTTTATACTGACAGATTATTTTATAGCTCCTATGCCTTAATTAGCTCAAACCACTTCTTGCAAGCTTAGTTTAGCCAGGGGCACTATGCACCATGCACCATGCACATCATATAGACAGTGGAATAGACATAACACAGGTGTCAGAGGACTGCTCTGTGTTTCACCGCAATCTGCTCTCCACCTTTCTGAGATCATTTACATATCAAGGTTGTTGAAATGTATGAATGGACGTGACTATACTTCTAAATGGAGAAACAACAGAAAGATATTTAATTCAACAGCTTCTTGGGGCTTCATCTGCATAAAGCCTTTGGGTTTTTACGTTCTTTTTCTTTGGGGTAAAAAAACAAATCATTTCCTCCTATTGTGATTGGTAGACGAGTGTGGAGGAATGGCACCCAGGAATATGAGGACACATTAATCATTACCACAACCGTCAACAAGTATTTTTTAGGAGGAGAAGGGTACAAACTATAGTGTGTCATTTCGGGTGACACATTTTGTATAACCTTTGGACTGTTTGGGCATAAATGTGAAACATGTCCAACCTTCCATTGCTTAGGGGTTCTCAAAGGCTCTGGGGTGTTCCCATTTAACATGTCCTTTCCCAATAATGGCCTTGTTGACCTGTTCTCCTTCAGTCGCAGTGTTTAGTGTCCCTGTGTGATTGACTGAGGACACCAGCCCCTATCCTATTATCTCTTATGAATATTTTAGATGCCATATTTTCAGTCACCATTCTCTACTGATTCTCCTCGGGTGGAGAAAAATAGAAAGTCATTGAAACGTAATAAAAATATTCAGCCGATAATGTCCTGCTGATAGGTTTTGATTTGGTTTTAATGCTTAACTGAACCTGGCTCTACAGTATCTGTCCTCTTGGTTGATTTTGAGCATTTCTCTGTGGGCTGAGCTCCCCCATTGTAATTGGAGCGCTAATGTCAAGTAAATAGCTAGCCAATTGACAAAAGAAAGTTCAGACTGAAGACATTAGTCTAGACTAAGACTCACCATTCTTAAGTACTTTTCTTTCTTTATTGTGAAGATTTAAAATGAGGGAGACAGATTTCCATTCAGTAAAATCAGTAAATAGTACTGAACAACACATGGTACTGAACAACACATGGTACTGGACAACACATGGTACTGAACAACACATGGTACTGAACATCACATGGTACTGCACAACACATGGTACTGAACAACACATGGTACTGAACAACACATTGTACTGCACAACACACGGTACTGAACAACACACGGTACTGAACAACACACGGTACTGAACAACACACGGTACTGAACAACACACGGTACTGCACAACACACGGTACTGAACAACACACGGTACTGCACAACACACGGTACTGAACAACACACGGTACTGCACAACACACGGTACTGAACAACACACGGTACTGAACAACACACGGTACTGCACAACACACGGTACTGCACAACACACGGTACTGAACAACACACGGTACTGCACAACACACGGTACTGAACAACACACGGTACTGCACAACACACGGTACTGAACAACACACGGTACTGCACATCACACGGTACTGAACAACACACGGTACTGCACAACACACGGTACTGCACAACACACGGTACTGAACAACACACGGTACTGCACAACACACGGTACTGAACAACACACGGTACTGCACAACACACGGTACTGAACAACACACGGTACTGAACAACACACGGTACTGCACAACACACGGTACTGAACAACACATGGTACTGCACAACACACGGTACTGAACAACACACGGTACTGAACAACACACGGTACTGAACAACACACGGTACTGAACAACACATGGTACTGAACAACACACGGTACTGAACAACACATGGTACTGAACAACACATTGTACTGCACAACACACGGTACTGAACAACACACGGTACTGAACAACACACGGTACTGCACAACACACGGTACTGAACAACACACGGTACTGCACAACACACGGTACTGAACAACACACGGTACTGAACAACACATGGTACTGAACAACACATGGTACTGCACAACACATGGTACTGAACAACACATGGTACTGAACAACACAAGGAAAGAGAGGACGTACTAGTTCTGCTGAAGCAGGCAAATAAAATAGAAGTGTTTGTAGCTTATCGGTGTAGACGGACGGACAAAGCATCCAGGCCTCATTCTTTTCTCAGCCAATAAAATGACAGGGATGGAGTCCACAATCACGTTCAAAATTCTTTAGAGGAGAGACATCTCACACTTATTGTTCATGTTCGTTTCTCTATGTAACTTGTATATGAGCGAGGGAAGAAAGGGAGAGAGAAACAGAGACAGTTTTACAATTACTATTAGTTAGTTTTTTGTTTTACTAATGCAAGTCCCAGACCTCATCCTAGTTTAATTCCATCTACCTAATGTTTCCCGGAACGGTAGCACCTGTAAGACAGCTTCTTAAATCAACATCAACAGATGGAGGAGCCAATGCTTCCGTTTTGTTTCCTCATAAACGTGCTCAGTTAAATGATGTACATGCATTATTCATTCAAACGTCCAGCTAAACAACGGTTATCACTGCGATAGTGCAGCCTTAGTATTGTGCAGTTAAAAAACACAACTGTTACCTAATGGAGCTCAAAGCTTTTGATAAGAAATAGGTCTACGTGTGTTCCAGCAAAGGGGTTCAAATATACATTTAGCACACGATCTACCCTCTCTGGGGTACGTCACAACCGTATAATTACCGAACCTCATTACGAGAAGCAGGAATCCTTAGTTCAGCTTTGAGTTCCCAACAAGTTTCAAGTTATCAATATCAGTGTAACAAAATAGCAACACACACACACACACCTCGTCTTTCTACTGCAAAGCCTTCCGCTCTCTGCATGGAGAGATGCAAGATATCTACAGGAGGCGGGAGATATGATCAGCCTCTCTAGGAAAGAGCTATTGTTTGAATCTTCAGGGCACTTATCGGCATGATCACTATCTGCCTTCCTGACGCTCAGGTGCTCCATCACCTCTACAGGATAATTTAAGCGAATACGTGATTCACTTCTCAGCTCTTGAAAAGAGAAATCCATTTTTTAAAGTGTGGTCTTACCTTTAGATTATGTAGTGCTGCGATCATACCTTGTGCTGCTCAATGTGAGCTGGTAATATGGCACTGAGCTGTTTTAACAGATATATTGTGTCTCAGCTAAGCATTGATTTCGAGAGAATCATATGTTTTGATAAGAGAATATAAAGTGTTACAGTGTGGTATTGTCTTTTCTGTCACCAGAATAAGGCTTGTGTTACTTAGGATATGAAACAATTGTGTTAATTGTAATTGATTAGTTATACACATGAGACTAAGGCCTGTAATTCAATCAATTGCAGAACGTGGATCTCCAGATAACTACGTCATAATTGCACATATACACACCAGACCTAACCTGAGAATATGCATCAATGATTTAGAAAATCTATTTGACATTTGCATCGAGGAGAATTGTGTTGTTTGTTTCGCTTGGGAAATGACCTTGCTGTGAAAAAAATGAGTAATGTAATGTTAGAGAGTGACTAAGCTGTTAGTGATATTCAATGTAGACCCTTTTTTATGTTGAATAAAGGAATGTTTCATCTCTATTCATTTCTAAGAGCCAACATGGAAGCCTTATGATATTCGCCTCTGTTTTTAGCTGGAGAAAAGGGCCTTTTCTCCTTGTGTAAAATAGAACTGGGAACCGCTAATTTGTGCTGCACAGTCAAGGGGCCAATACTCCTTAATAGCCTTGTCTCAAAGTGTGCAATGCATCCAAGATTTCAGCGAGGATGACTATAAACCTTAGTCTCTTTACACCCCAGCAGACAGGGTAGCCAGGCAAGAATAAGCCAGCATCAGGACTGTGAGGAGCTTGGACAGGGGACCATAAAATAGTTTTGGACATTATGCTGACTTTGATTCTGTACTGATGCTGAGCGGTGTCATGGAGAGTGCAGGAATAAGCGAGCGCCGGGCGGTAAGGACGGACAGGGGAGAGTATACTGTCCTTTTTTACATTGTGCTTGTAGTTGTTCCGGTGCTGTGCTCTTCTGTGCTGTGGAGAGCGGAGTTGATGATCACCCCTCAGTGTTCACTTCACTCACTGATAAGCAGCAGCTCTATTGAAAGAAGACTTGTTGCAGGGGAAACTAACCATGCCTACACTAGCCCTGGGGCTGATGGGATGGATCCTTCTCCTATCCACAGCTACAAGGCTGTCAGAACTCTTCAGCACACTGCCAGACAGACCTCTCTCTCGCCACAGCCTAATGTCCTCTTCTGATCTCCTGTTTGTCCACTCAGGGTTGGTGGGCTCACTCTCCCTATCCCTCCCACATCCAGAGGGTTCTAAGACAGGCCTCTCCAGCATCCAGCCAGCCCAATCTCAGAACTAGGGCTGGAATCAATCTGTATCGCTAAAGTTCAGCGTTATAGCTTGACTGACATTTATAGGCAACCCACTGGGCATAGATGTAATTTCGACATCTAGTTTTGATATCCATTTAATTGAGTTAACATGAAATCAACAAAATGTCACGTCGTTGGCTGAAAATCCCTTTCGTGAATCCAATCAGTTATCCATGTTGATTCAACGTCATCACATTGAATTTTGTTGTTGAAATGACGTGGAAATAAAGTTGATTCAAACAGTTTTTGCTGAGTAGGAATGTTCCCGCGATAGTGGAGACTGGGGGTATCTGTATTATACTTTTTTTGACAACTTTTACTTTACTACATTCCTAAAGAAAATATTGCACGTTTTACTCTACACATGTTCCCTGACAACCCAAAGTACTCAATACATTTTGAATGCTTATCAGGACAGGAAAACTGTGAAATTTACACACTTATCAAGAGAACACATGGTCATATCCCTACTGCCTATGGTCTGGTGGACTCAAACACAAATGCATCTTTTGTAAATAATGTCTGGGTGTTGGAGTGTGCCCCTTGCTATCCGTACATACAGTGCCTTGCGAAAGTATTCGGCCCCCTTGAACTTTGCGACCTTTTGCCACATTTCAGGCTTCAAACATAAAGATATAAAACTGTATTTTTGTGAAGAATCAACAACAAGTGGGACACAATCATGAAGTGGAACGACATTTATTGTATATTTCAAACTTTTTTAACAAATCAAAAACTGAAAAATTGGGCGTGCAAAATTATTCAGCCCATTTACTTTCAGTGCAGCAAACTCTCTCCAGAAGTTCAGTGAGGATCTCTGAATGATCCAATGTTGACCTAAATGACTAATGATGATAAATACAATCCACCTGTGTGTAATCAAGTCTCCGTATAAATGCACCTGCACTGTGATAGTCTCAGAGGTCCGTTAAAAGCGCAGAGAGCATCATGAAGAACAAGGAACACACCAGGCAGGTCCGAGATACTGTTGTGAAGAAGTTTAAAGCCGGATTTGGATACAAAAAGATTTCCCAAGCTTTAAACATCCCAAGGAGCACTGTGCAAGCGATAATATTGAAATGGAAGGAGTATCAGACCACTGCAAATCTACCAAGACCTGGCCGTCCCTCTAAACTTTCAGCTCATACAAGGAGAAGACTGATCAGAGATGCAGCCAAGAGGCCCATGATCACTCTGGATGAACTGCAGAGATCTACAGCTGAGGTGGGAGACTCTGTCCATAGGACAACAATCAGTCGTATATTGCACAAATCTGGCCTTTATGGAAGAGTGGCAAGAAGAAAGCCATTTCTTAAAGATATCCATAAAAAGTGTTGTTTAAAGTTTGCCACAAGCCACCTGGGAGACACACCAAACATGTGGAAGAAGGTGCTCTGGTCAGATGAAACCAAAATTGAACTTTTTGGCAACAATGCAAAACGTTATGTTTGGCGTAAAAGCAACACAGCCCATCACCCGGAGCACACCATACCCACTGTCAAACATGGTGGTGGCAGAATCATGGTTTGGGCCTGCTTTTCTTCAGCAGGGACAGGGAAGATAGTTAAAATTGATGGGAAGATGGATGGAGCCAAATACAGGACCATTCTGGAAGAAAACCTGATGGAGTCTGCAAAAGACCTGAGACTGGGACGGAGATTTGTCTTCCAACAAGACAATGATCCAAAACATAAAGCAAAATCTACAATGGAATGGTTCAAAAATAAACATATCCAGGTGTTAGAATGGCCAAGTCAAAGTCCAGACCTGAATCCAATCGAGAATCTGTGGAAAGAACTGAAAACTGCTGTTCACAAATGCTCTCCATCCAACCTCACTGAGCTCGAGCTGTTTTGCAAGGAGGAATGGGAAAAAATTTCAGTCTCTCGATGTGCAAAACTGATAGACATACCCCAAGCGACTTACAGCTGTAATCGCAGCAAAAGGTGGCGCTACAAAGTATTAACTTAAGGGGGCTGAATAATTTTGCACGCCCAATTTTTCAGTTTTTGATTTGTTAAAAAAGTTTGAAATATCCAATAAATGTCGTTCCACTTCATGATTGTGTCCCACTTGTTGTTGATTCTTCACAAAAAAATACAGTTTTATATCTTTATGTTTGAAGCCTGAAATGTGGCAAAAGGTCGCAAAGTTCAAGGGGGCCGAATACTTTCGCAAGGCACTGTATATATATAAAAAGGGTGCCTTCTGGTTTGCTTAATATAAGAATTTGAAATGATTTATACATACTTTTGATACTTAAGTATATTTAAAACCAAATACTTTTGGACTTTTACTCAAGTAGCATTTTACTGGGTGACTTTCACTTTTAACTTTCTATTAAGGTATCTATACTTTTACTCAAGTATGACAATTGGGTACTTTCTCCACCACTAGTAGCTACAGCCACAACATTACTCTTTTAATCTGATTGTGAGTTATTAGGTGTTAAGTCTATCCTTCCTGCAATGAAAACATTAACCTCACAATGCTTTCCCCAACTTTAGAATAGTAGTCTTCTACTACTTATTTAAAATGGCCCACGTTCTTTGAATCTATTGGATAATTCCCCACTATTATATGGCGTCTGTATTGTTGCATTTCAAACGGCGAGTTCAAAAGCATTAGCTAGGCTTACCTCAATTTGTTTTTCCATCCTCTAGTCTCATTGCTGTTAAGGGACAATGTAACAGACACACATTAGCTAATCGCTGTAGAGAAGACTGCCACTATTGCACCTGGTTGTGGGAACATCATTAATGCATTGAGAGATGCATTGCTCCCAGTAAAGTATGTGTTAAAGGAACCAGCAGTACCTGTTCCAGCCCGCCTGGTCTCCTCAGTTCAATTCTGCTCTACAGCAAGCAGCAACGTGCTTCATCTACCTGCCATAATGGCATTTGATTCAACGTAGCGGAGGAGAACTTTGCCCAAGGCTCCCTGTTTGTTATGATAACATGTTGTTTTGTAAAGGATTTACTTGCTAACGTGTGTGTGTGTGTGTGTTGGTACACTTCATATTCACTCTCCATTCATCAAATCTACACTGTGTGTACAAAACATAAACAGACTGACCAGGTGAATCCAGGTGAAAGCTTTGATCCATTATTGATGTCACTTGTTTAATCCACTTCAATCAGCGTAGATGAAGGGGAGGAGACAGGTTAAAGAAGGATTTTTAACCAATGAGACAATTGACAAATTATTCAAGTGCCTTTGAATGGGGTATGGTAGTAGGTGCCAAGCGTACCGGTTTGTGTCAAGAACTGCAAAGCCGTAGGGTTTTTCACGCTCAACAGTTTCCCGTGTGTATCAAGAACGGTTCACCACCTAAAGGACATCCAGCCAACTTGACACAACAGTGGGAAGCATTGGAGTCAACATGGGCCAGCATCCCTGTGGAACGCTTTCGACACCATGTAGAGTCCACGCCCCGACGGCAACAGGGGGGAGGGGTGTTCTTAATGTTTGGTACTCTGTGTATATTACACATGAGCACCGGCTTTGTATTCTCCCTCCTTCATTTAACGGGGGTAAACCTGGAGAGTTGATGCATCACGCATTACTTCATGTGCTTCTGTCTGAACGAAGGGGATGGGTTCCAGCGCTGCATGGGAATCTAGATCTCCTACATTAAGTTACCAGGTAAGTTTACAAGACTTGTCAAATTGCCAGACAGAAGAGTGAGTGCAACTCTTTGCTCCCATTTATCAAATACATGCAAACAACGCCCTTTCCGAAGTTGGCTAAACTCAACATTTATTGTGAACATGCATTGTAGGATTTTATTGATAGACAATGATACAGAGGCCCAAATATACAAGTTCAGTAGTGAAAATGCATGTTTACGGAGCGAGAGAGAGAGAGAGCAAGCTAATGGCAGTAGCACAAAGCACAAAGCAATAGATGTGATCATGTGGTGGAATAAACGCTCAGAATATATGACCGTATTTCCATAGAGATAGAAGTAGGATCATATAACCAGGAGGATGCTGCTTGGTAACCATGTGTACATGAGAGTATCTCTACAGTGATGCTCAGACAGATTGTTGTGAGAGAAGGGTTGGACACACAACACAGAACCTGACTGGACCTGACACACTTCTTCCATTTGGAGGGCATCAGGACGGTACAGTGCCATGCATCAATGGGAAGCTGAGTGAAAAGCAGGAAAGAGGTGACCTTTTCACACGAACAATACATAAAGTCCACGACCGATACTTTTCAATGATTATGGTGATGAAATTAATCATATGATTTTAAAAGGTGATTTCCAAAATGTCCAGTAAGATCTACTGTATCCTACATGCTTTAACAGAGAGTACACACAAATACCTCAGAGTTATAGCAGCTATTTACAAATGATTGAGTGACATCAGCTAACCGCTAGAATATTTAGTCCAATGTCCTCTCCTCGAATGCTCCATCCATCCATGCCTTCAGCGGTGTGTGCAGTAAGTGGGTGAACCCGTCTCTCCTCGTTTACCTCTGATGTTTAGAGACAAGGAGGATCGAGAAAAAGACGTTTTGATATTCAGGGATAGAGTGCCGGGCTCTATGCCCCAGCCTCTATGGGCGCCTCCAGGGCTTTGATGTGCACGCTGGGCAGGCCGAACCAGGATGGGGGAAGCTCCTTTCCCTGGCCAGCACTGTCATCCTGGAACTTG
This sequence comes from Oncorhynchus masou masou, assembly GCF_036934945.1. NCBI lineage: Eukaryota > Metazoa > Chordata > Actinopteri > Salmoniformes > Salmonidae > Oncorhynchus > Oncorhynchus masou. Next base: position 30,514,625 of record NC_088224.1, on the reverse strand, counting down.
ATGTTGAGGTAGAAGTCTCCAGTGTAGAGGAACAGGAGGGCACCCATACACACAGAGTTCTCTGTGGGCTTCACCTAGGAAAACAACACAAAAGAGACATTCAGAGTGCCTATGGATAGCAAACTCATTGGAGAATAGTTTCACCACCAATCACACACACAAACATGCGCGCGCACACACACACACACACACACACGCACACACACACACACACACACACACACACACACACACACACACACACACACACCGTGTCTATGTAGAAGGTGTTAGATCCTATGAAGGTGACTGCGTCCTGCAGGTCGTAGTTCTGAACTCCGTTCTGGTAGTCCTGGAAGGGAACCACGGTCAGGGCGAACGGTCCGACAGCGTTCTTACTACGATTGGTCAGTTTCACCTCCAATGGCACGGCGTCGCCCACCCTACAGTCGGCGATGATGTCACAGTCACACGGTTTCCCGTTCACCACCACGTCTAGAGAGACAGGGAGTTAGGGATGAACACCTACATATCGAGACATTGTTTCAATTACCACATGGAAGCATAGATTGCTGTGTGCACAGTCACCTGCTGTAAATGAATATGTTCCTCTATGAAATATTAGTGCTTGGTTGGATTTGGGTTTGACTACTATTTCTGTAATTAAACACATTATCAGTATGGTTGTCTTGAGACAATCTGTAGCTTTGAAAATAAAAGCAAAATAAGGGCCGCAACTGATACCAAGTCTTTTACATAGTAAGAAATTAATTTGTGAACAGAAGAGAGACTTGTGGAGATCTTAAAGGCGTCATGGAACAATTTCACTCAACATGTATTTTTCCCCAATCACAGGCGTGACTCTCTCCGTCTCCTCAACAACCTGCATTCACATCCCAGAATGACCCACCCTCAGAGCTCTCTCGCTCTCTCTGCTATGCCGCTTCCATTTCATTTGCATTCACGAAAACACTATACACAGCCTTCACATGTGCAGACGTCTCGCAGCACATTGTTCCTGGTGTGGGAGCAATAGTTTAAAAGGCGCTTTTATTTAAATTAACGGAGAGCGAGGGAGCTCTGGGGATTAAAGGAATTCAGACTGCACCCTATCAATCTCACGCATGACTCACTTCTGTCAAGAAGGGACAAATGAGATGGTTGGAACCCCCCCCGCCCCCTGATTCTACTCCCATACTCTCACAGAGAGGCACTATCTCTCCCCTCTTTCTGCCTCTTCTCCCTCCCTCTGCATCGCCCCTCTCTGACATGTCCAACTGAGTTCAATTAAGGTGTAAATTAAATTTCTCCAATGTGTAGCCAATCCAGATATGGCACTGTTTGGTTCAGGTGGAACCACCATGTTTGTTTCCATAATGAGCTCTATGGTTCTTCTGCTCCTCTGGGGGGGGGGTCAGAAGATGAGGGAGAGAAACACACACACACAAGTGCAATGCCTTTTGGCTGTAGTTTGAAGTGCTACTCAGAGCCATTGAGGCCATGTGACATGAAAGAGCCGGGTGTGGGTGTGTGTTGGGGTGCGTCCTCTGCTGTGGTGTGTGGTACCACAGATTGCGGAGCCTCACAGGCAGACGTACACAGACATGGAGCCTGAAGACTGGAAGGAGCTACCAGAGAGCTGAGCCGTGCCACACTGAGCCCCCTCCCTAGTGAAACAGAGCCAGGGTGTCCCACTCCAGGGAATCTGCAACTTTACCACAGTGTCATTTAGCTATACATCTAAAGCTACACTGTATGTTGGAACCTGGAACGACACATTCAGCTACACATCTAAAGCTACACTGTATGTTGGAACCTGGAACGACACATTCAGCTACACATCTAAAGCTACACTGTATGTAGGAACCTGGAACGACACATTCAGCTACACATCTAAAGCTATACTGTATGTAGGAACCTGGAACGACACATTCAGCTCCAGCTAGCTATACGTCTGCATTGTCAATCTACCGAGCAGTCTTTTAACTCACTGCAAGGTTCTAGAGGAGAATGTTGTATGTCTCTCTGTCTGTGAGAAAAAGTTGTCTCCAAAACGAGTTGTGATGGAATGTGATTGAAAGTGTAAAAAGAGAGGGAGAGACGACTGAGATAGATGACAGTCAAGTCAAACAGTAGTTATGTGATCAGTACAGAGATGTAATGTCACCGTCAACATTACCACTACCCCTGAGGAGCAGAGGGTTTTTCTGGTAGGAATCCACTCTCAGTTCTAACTGGATTCTACAGTGTATAATCCAGATGATTTTCTTGTCTTTTTACTCACGTAAAAGCCAGGTAATTATTTGGTGCAATTATGCTAAACATGGATATGTGAGTATTTGAATAGTTCCTTTAACAGAATTGTTCATGATATTTGGGCTTTCTTGTCTCCACAGCTTGGAGGGACCTGTGGGACTTAACAATACACTCCTACAGTACACAACATTCATAGGTAGGAGATTCTAACGTGACACCTTTCCAATTGTTTAGAGTTAGTTGTTCAAAACTGGTTGGTAGGAGATGTGCAAATTAGAGGTACAGTTGTAAACAGGGATGATGAATTCCAGCACATTAACTAGTTAACTAACTAAGAGGAAGGCAAGTGTGAGATGAGCTGAGTCACAGGCTGGTTTCTGTCGGGGGACTGGAACATAATCACAATCATTTGGAAACTGAAAATTGACCACAACTAAACCCCAAATTAGATCATATTTGAAAATACCAATGATTTGTAGCTGAACTCCTGGTGATTTGAGTCTTTTTTTAAACTAAAAACCTTTGGGGGGGCCCAGATACAAAACACTAGCGGGCCGCCAGTTGCCAACCCCTGGCCGACACACACGTCCACACGCACACGCCTCAATCACCGCCTGAACATTTACAACACAAACTCCTGTTAACTCCTCTCTCCTCCTTGGTAGTCCATACAAAGCCTGAGTGACTGAGGGAGTCATTGAGGTAATACTTCAGCTCAACTCAAGAGTTAAGTGCAGCCTGCAGTGTGAAGGGAGCCCAGGGTTACAGAGGAGGAACCTGCAGTGAAGAACTAATGGCTATCACATTGACAGTTCTACCTCAGACCTTGTATGCCTTTCAATGAAGTGCTTAGCCATGCTGCACCATTATAAGTGGCATGAAAAAAATAGGTTCACTTTAGGGGCCACATACAGTGTCTTTCTGTATTCAGACAGCATCATAATCGAGACTTCCAGGGGTTACTGAGCACCGATGTGTTCGCTGAGTGGGTTCCACGCAGTTCTCTTCCACCGCCATGATAAACATAACATGGTCTCTGAATAAGTAATAGACTCTGATTGGTGTTCCTCTTAACCAATAAACAAAGGGAAAGTGAAGAAACACAGGCTTGTGATTGGTTGACTGGACAAGGCACCCAGCATCTTGTTCCATCTTCCCCAGAGAAGAATGTGACAGATGTCTCCTTAATAGCATACGCTGCATAGTGTGTGTGTGTTTACCGTGCGTCTGTTAAACACTACCCCCCATCAGTCCCTGCCCTGCATGGTTCTCAGTGCTAGACAGGTGTGTGATGTAAACAAGGTGATTAAACCATGTGTGTGATTTAAGTCTTTGGGGGTTTGAGTAAACACACCTCACCCCGTCACCCCAGGGCCGCAGTGCTGAGAGGATGAAGTGAAGCAGAATTAATAGTTGCATTAAAAGACCATGTTTTGTTACCGAACAAGAAGCCACCTATAACAGGAGAGAGAGAGGAAACTTTCCTCATTCTCATACTGGTGTATTAGAGGGAGGGAGGGAGAGAGAGAGGAAATGAATGGTGAGAGAAAGAGGAGGAATAGAAAGGTTGGGAGGAAAGAGGAGGAGCCGTCTGACAGAAGAATTGTACTATTAAAACACCAAACACAGCCATATAAACAAATTCCAGCAGACTGGGTAGTGGGGGAATAGAAATAAATAAATAAATAAATAAAGAGAGAGAGAGACAGAGAGACAGAGACAGAGATACAGAGAGAGAGACCGACAGAGAGAGACAGAGAGAGACAGAGAGAGAGAGAGAGGAGAGACAGAGACACAGAGAGAGAGAGACAGAGAGACACACAGAGAGAGAGAGACAGAGAGAGAGAGAGAGAGAGAGAGAGAGAGAGAGAGAGAGACAGAGAGACACACAGAGAGAGAGCGTGAGACAGAGAGAGACAGCAGAATAGAGAGAGAGCGAGCGAGAATGAGCGAGAGAGAGCAAGCGAGAATGAGCGAGAGAGAGCGAGCATGAGCGAGAATGAGCGAGAGAGAGCGAAAGAGAGCGAGAGAGCGAACATGAACGAGAATGAGCGAGAGAGAGAGCGTGACAGAGACTTCACTGCAATTAAACACACCACTAGCTACAACAGCTGCTCCCTTTGCAGTCGCAACAAGTGGTCTGTAGCTTTCTTTTGTTGTTGTTGCTGTGGCCACACTCTACTGCGGAGGCAAAGAGCTGCGCTGCGGCGTCACCACAGCAACCAGGCTTGGCCCCAGCCAGTGCAGGGCAGAGAGAGAGATATAGGAGAGAGAGCGAGTGAGGGAGAGAGCGTGAGCGGGGGGGAAAGAGAGAGGGAGAGAGGAAAAGAGGGAGAGAGAGTGAGCGGGAGGGAAAGAGAGAGGGAGAGAGGAAAAGAGGGAGAGAGTGAGCAGGAGGGAAAGAGAGAGGGAGAGAGGAAAAGACAGAGAGAGAGTGAGCGGGGGGGAAAGAGAGAGGGAGAGAGAGTGAGCGGGGGGGAAAGAGAGGAAGAGAGAGTGAAAGAGAGAGGGACCTGCTGAATACACTACGATATACATTACGATATGAGTGAGGATATCACTGATCAAAACTAGCGAGTCTGTGAGAGAAAACAGCATCTCTTCTCTACTTCTATGTGATAGAAAACGAATGTGTATACCCGATTTGTTTGATATTAATAGTTAGCAATTAATACTTAACAAATAGGAAGACATTTATGTTCTGTTTAATTGTGTTTCTGTAGTTAGTCTGGGCGTATGGTCAAGAAATGGGTTTTGCTAGAGATAGCTTGAGCTGACAATGACTTGGTGATAAACCCTCTAGCTGGCATTCCATAGACAAGATGTGGTGTGTGTGTCCCGAGACAGAGATAGCTTGGAAGAGTTTAGAAAAACGCCCCACTGTCTCATCATCCTGACATCTGGGAAACTAAGCCGGGTTGGAACCAGTCTGACTAAGCACTTTTAGGTCCTATATAAAAACCTAGTTTTTCATTTTCATTTAGGCTCTCGGCCCAAGACTGTAGGGTTGACAGTTTTATTATTGCAATAACGAACCGATATTGAATAACGATGATAGTTGAAGAAATGACAAAGTGTTTCTCACTTGATTAGAATATTCCAGCACAAGCTACATCAGATAAGGTCTCCTCTCTAGGAACTAGTGCCAATTCTCCAGGCTGAGTGTGAGTGAACGCGCGCACGTGTGTGTGTGTGTGTGTGTGTGTTCAGTGGCAGTCGTAGCGTATCACCAGGTTGATTCAACACAGCAGCATGATGGAGTCAGTCAGTCAGTCATATTCGATGGGAAGGAGACTGGAGGACTCGGCAGGAAGACAAAGATGCTGCTGCTGCATGGCAGGACATTCTCAGTGCATAGCTTCTCCCATGGGGGTTCTCTCTTACATGATGTCTGTGTCTTTACTCCTTCTAAATACTAGCTATCAACTGATTCTGCTCAATCAGGAGAGACCTTTGGTCATGTTAAGGTAGCTGTGTAGTTAACCCAGGTGGTATGGTTCTATTTATGATGCCTTTCAGGCTAAATCAAGTGCCCCCTAACGTAGTTGAAAGAAAAACAAATACTATGTGGACCCAGGTGTGGTAGCAAGGCCTAGTACGAGGCCTAACCACAGGGAACGTTTAATAGTGCCCAGTAACCACTTTAGGCCAGGGTCCTTGATGCATAAACTGATGGGAGCCTGAGTGTGCTGGCTGTCTAAAGGTTGGTTGGGATGTGTGCATGTATGTGTGTGAGTGTGTGTGTGCCCGTAAAAGGTTGCGGTGTGGCGTGGTGTAACTAAAAATATCCCCACCCCCAGCGCCATCTGGCCCTTTACAACTATCGCCATAACAACCAGCAGCACTACTTCTGTTGTCTTTCACCACCATGAACAATCAGCTTTTAAAGGTTCAATCTGTTACAGCGGGAGGAGAGAAGTTAGGGAAATACAATGTTTTGTCTTCACAAGCTAGGTTTCCATCCAATTACTGACGGATGGTCACCCAAATATTATAAAATAGCGGTGTGTTTCTACCATACTGACTTGTGGCTGATAAAAAAAAATCAGTACATGATGACAAGTACTTTTTCGCTTAAATTAACATGTACCGACTAAAAACTGTTGCGTTAAATAGCAAATGTACTCTGGTCTTGGTACGTGCGCGCTAGCCAACAGCTCGTTGCTACAGTCCGGGTAGGTTGTGCGGGTAGGCAGTCCGGGTAGGCTGTGCGGGTTGTCTAGTCTACATGGTGAGATTATTATGGATAAGAGAGAGAATAATTTTATTTATCAAATGGAAGTTAAGCATCGATCATCATGTCACCAGACTAATATCCTTGATATTTATTGGAAAGGAGTATCAAGCTTATCACGTGCACTTGTGAACTTCCTCATAACTTATTTAATCTGTAGCCTAACAAACTGCATGCTCTGAGTTGTAGAGAGAGAGAGAGAGAGAGAGAGAGAGAGAGTAGAGAGAGAGACAGAGAGTAGAGAGAGAGACAGAGAGAGAGAGGGAGAGACAGAGAGAGAGAGAGAGAGAGAGAGAGAGAGAGAGACAGAGACACAGCGAGAGACAGACAGACAGAGAGACAGACAGAGTAGAGAGAGTAGAGAGAGAGACAGAGTAGAGAGAGAGACAGAGTAGAGAGAGACAGAGTAGAGAGAGAGAGATAGACAGAGAGAGAGAGAGAGATAGACAGAGAGAGAGTAGAGAGAGAGAGAGACAGAGACACAGAGAGAGACAGAGTAGAGAGTAGAAAGAGTAGAGAGAGAGACAGAGAGTAGAGACAGAGACAGACAGAGAGAGTAGAGAGAGAGACAGAGTGTAGAGAGTAGAAAGAGTAGAGAGAGAGACAGAGAGAGAGAGGGAGAGAGAGAGACAGAGAGAGACAGACAGACAGAGAGAGAGAGAGAGAGAGAGACATAGAGAGAGACAGAGACAGAGACAGAGACAGAGAGTAGACAGACAGAGACAGAGAGCCTGAGTAATGTAAAAATTGACTGGCCCCTGCCTGACTGACTCTCTCGCTTATCAACTAGAAAAAACACACACCTGCCTCTCTCCTCTGAATGGTTGTCATTTTGGCTGCTGGCTATAGACAGACCTGCTTATTCCCAACATAACAATATGAGAGAGCTTGAATTAGTAGAAGTTCTATGAAGCATGACTAATACTGCACGCACGCACGCGAGACCGTTAGATGCACAAATATCATACCCCCCCAAAATGCTAACCTCCCCTATTATTGTAATGGTGAAAGGTTAGCATGTCTTGGGGGTTTGATATCTGTAACTTTCTCACTCATTATTCCAGATCCTATCAGGACTACGTGTGATCATGGTATCATCCACATGAACGTAGCAGTGTTTAGAAACATATTCCAGACTTATTTACAATAAAAGCTCACTGCACACTGGAGTGTTTAAATAGTGTTGCCGTCTCCAACGCAACTGGGATGTTTCCCTTCTTCCACTGTGGACTCTGTCTATAGATACAGACCTCTTTGGTCGCCGTAGCACCAGCACCCCATAATACTGTACGTAACAAGGAGATGGAGAGAGAGTGGCCTGATGCCATTGGATATCACTGGCTCCAATCTAAAGATGGAAATGTAATTTGTTGTGTCTCATTTGATCCCTCTCTCCGACTCTCCTTTTTCTACTTCAGTCAGAAGCAATTGAGGCAATTTCCATGTATAATTATCTATTCTATTTGGGGCTTCCTGAACTGGCAGCGTCTGGTCGTTTGTTATTCAGTCCAGATCGGCCATCACAGCCCCAGAGGGAATGTGTTCACTGCATACTACTAGCAGGCTACATTTATTCCAATAAATGGTTGCTAAGAATAGAATTGTTATGCGTTCCAAGTGGCACAGCGGTCTAAGGCACTGACCCGGGTTCGATCCCAGGCCGTGTCACAACCGGCAGTGACCATAGGGCGGTGCACAATTGGCCCAGCGGTGTCCGGGTTAGGGGAGGGGCTTTACTTGGCTCGTGGCGGGCCAGGCGCCTGCAGGCTGACTTCGGTCGTCAGTTGAACCGTGTTTCCTGACACATTGGTGCTGCTGGCTACCACTACCACTACCATGTTAAGTGGGCGGGTGTTCAGCAACACGGTTTGCCGGGTCATGTTTCAGGGACGCATGGCTCGACCTTCGCCTCTCCCGAGCCCGTTGGGGAGTTGCAGAGATGAGACAAGATCGTAATTGGATGTCACAGGATTGGGGAGAGAAAGGAGATAAAATACAAACAAACAATATCAACTATTCTTAGACAATGCAGCACACCCACACACTCTGAACTAACAGGTCAGTTCTGTTTCCCACCTCAGTGGTGGAGGTTACGATGTGGTGAAGGTATAGCCTGATTCTAGATCTGTGCCTAAGGGCAGCATTTACCCACAACAGAGCCCAAACTGCAGTAAACATTATTCAGCCTGGGTCAGAACCATGGACAGCTCTGGTTAGCCTACATCTTTCAGTCCTGCCATAATTACTGAGTCAGGGCATTTTCTTTCAAGAACCATCATAGCAGATGTTTATGATTCAAGTCAGAATCAACCAAGAAAAGTTGAAATGGTCAGACTTTCACAGTTTGGCTAGGAAAAACTCCCGGAGAGAGTTCCAACCAATGAATGCAGGGTTCCAGCCCCAGCCCTCAGAGTGCTATACAGAGCTCTTAAAGAGGGGATGTCACGGTGACTACAGCCATACAACACACGTGTCAGAAGTGTCATAACGTAACAGAAAAATTGAATAGGATATATATTAGCGGGACAAAAGGGTTTTAAGGGTGGTGAATGCTAACCCGTTGTATCTGAGAGGTAGAAGTAACTAAGGCCCTGTTAAAAACACTTCTTATGACGGATATTTGTAAATAACCAAACAGTGCTTCCCAGACACAGCAAAGTGAGAAATGACTATGAACAGCTGATTCTCTAAGGGGTAGGTAGGGAAGAGAAGAGCGGTGAGACAGAAGTGAAACAGGATTGTTGTATTTTATTAGGGAGAGGACCGAGTCTGCACCACCACTGCTGCTGAAACCTGCTGAACCCCCCCCCCAGGCATCCAGCCATTAGGCTACAGCCAGAATCACAGGTTGGAAAACCAGTGTCATATTCTTATTCTCTAAAGGCCAAACAAACAGTAAACAAACAGCTTTCAGCATTTTCCAAATTACTTTCATTAGCGTTATTGCCACCCTTTTGAGCTGCTTTACCCCCTACATCCCTGATAGAGACAAAGGAGACACCAGTCCAACTCTGAGGACTCTGTGTTTGTGCCAGTATGAAGCCAGTGATTTATGTCAGAGCTGAACCGAGCAGAGCGGGAGAGCTAGGCGCAGAGGATCCACTTGAGCACAAAGCAACGAGCCATTCGCTGCAAAGCCCTGTTAATCACATAGATAGGGAATAATTTGAATTCTCTTCTATTTCCCCAGCAGACTACAACAGCCACAGTGTTCTAGGGGCTAGAGAAATAACAACAGATTTCAAAGGCCAGAAGTCAAAAACAGCTGTTTGACTAACTCTAATGTGATTATCCAGAGCAGAGGTAGGCAACACTGGGCCTGAAGGGGCACTTTATGTTTTTGAACGAACTAACCTGGAAGACCAAATGTGTTGAATTTAGTCAATCACTGAACCGGCCAATTAGCTCAGTTGGTCTGCTGTGGTGCCTTGTTGGGACAAAATCCTGCAGTACCAGCGGGACTCCAGGAAGAAGGTTGCTTAGCCCTGATCCAGAGAATTCTATAAAGGAGACATCTTTCCTTGGAGAGTAGAATTTTAACAGCATCGGTCAATTAAAGTAAAACAGCTGAAAGATAAGCCTAGCCAATGTGTTTTTACCTAGCCATTCTTACGCTTCAACGGCCCAACATGACACCGTCCGTCGTTCTTCTCCCACCATTAACATGGTCCAACGTGGTTCTGACATGGTCCAACGTGGTTCTGACATGGTCCAACGTGGTTTTGATATGGTCCAACGTGGTTTTGACATGGTCACACGTGGTTTTGACATGGTCACACGTGGTTTTGACATGGTCACACGTGGTTTTGACATGGTCACACGTGGTTTTGACATGGTCACACGTGGTTTTGACATGGTCACATGTGGTTTTAACATGGTCACATGTGGTTTTAACATGGTCCTAACATGGTCCTAACATGGTTTTGACATGGTCCAACGTGGTTTTGACATGGTCCAACGTGGTTTTGACATGGTCACACGTGGTTTTGACATGGTCACACGTGGTTTTGACATGGTCACACGTGGTTTTGACATGGTCACACGTGGTTTTGACATGGTCACACGTGGTTTTGACATGGTCACATGTGGTTTTGACATGGTCACATGTGGTTTTAACATGGTCCTAACATGGTTTTGACATGGTCCAACATGGTTTTGACATGGTCCAACATGGTTTAACATGATCACACATGGTTTAACACTGTCCAACATGATAGCATCATTGTTCTTCTCCTACATGATTCATGGTAACATCAACCTACATTCCACTCTGAAGACCCTTAACAACATTGGGATTCTAGTCATTTCACGAGTTACATCTTTGCACAGATCACATCTCATTTAAATCTGGATGTATTTTGTTCATCAGTCTTCAGCCTAAAGGAAAGTACTAGTATTAATGGGAGACTTCCTACCGCATGGGGGCTGACTGTTATTCCTTATTCATAAAGGGTACACTACCGCTCATTATCGCTGATTAATGTTAGCATGCTACAACATGGCTTAGACAAGAGAACTCATTACACTTCCTTTTAGTCTAAAATAATGTTCATAGAGACAGTAGTTGATGATTAACATGCCTTTGCCTTGAGAACAGCCTCAATTCGTCGGGGCATAGACTCTACAAGGTGTCCAAAGCGTTCCACAAGGATGCTGGCCCATGTTGACGCCGATGCTTCCCACAGTTGTGTCAAGTTGGCTGGATGTCCTTTGGGTGGTGGACAATTCTTGATACACACGTGAAACTGTTGAGTGTGAAAAACCCAGCAGCATTGCAGTTCTTGACACACTCAAACTGGTGCGCCTGGCACCTACTACCATTAACTGTTCCAAGACAAAAATATTTTGTCTTGCCATATCACACTCTGAATGACACACAATCCATGTCTCAATTGTGTCAAGGGTTAAAACTTTTCTAACCTGTCTCCTCACATTCATCTACACTGATTGAAGTGGATTTCACAAGTGACATCAATAAGGGATCATAGCTTTCACCTGGATTCACCTGGTCAGTCAAGGTCATGGAAAGAGCAGGTGTTCTTAATGTTTTGTACACTCGGTGTATAACATCAGCCTACGATGAGATGGTGTGTTTCAGTGAAGTAAACAGTCTACTCTACAACACAGGCAGAGGAGCAGCATGAATCTCTAAAGACAAACAATAACAGGCACTCAACAACAACAGAGATAATTGTATTCATTCAACGCACATATGAAATACATTATCCTCCGGGGTACCATACAGGAGAACAGATAAAGTCATCAACTATCACTATCATATGTTTGCCAACTGGGAGAGTATATCAGTTCACTGAGTTGGAGCTGTATTGTGTTGTAAAAGGATCCACCTGTTTTTCCTACAGTATGACATCATTTCTCTCTTCAAGGCTGGAAAAAAAAAACAATAGCATGGACAACGGCCTGCCATTATCCCAATACACGCACAGGCCAGCCAATAACTTAATACACTGTTGAGCACGCACGCACACACATAAAATGGCATGCTTCTATCCCAACACATTGACTGACTCCTGCGCAGTTACCAATATTAGGACTAGAAGGACTATGGAGGGAGGGATCAGGGGAGAAAGAGGAGAGAAGAGAGGATGGAGGGATCAGGGGTGAAAGAAGAGAGGATGGTGGGATCAGGGGAGAAAGAGGAGAGGGGATGGAGGGATCAGGGGAGAAAGAGGAGAGGGGATGGAGGGATCAGGGGAGAAAGGAGAGAGGATGGAGGGATCAGGGGAGAAAGGAGAGAGGATGGAGGGATCAGGGAAGAAAGAAGAGAGGATGGAGGGATCAGGGGAGAAAGGATGGAGGGATCAGGGGAGAAAGAGTAGAGAGGATGGAGGGATCAGGGGAGAAAGAGGAGAGAGGATGGAGGGATCAGGGGAGAAAGGATGAAGGGATCAGGGGAGAAAGGATGGAGGGATCAGGGGAGAAAGGAAGGAGGGATCAGGGGAGAAAGGAGGGAGGATGGAGGGATCAGGGGAGAAAGAGGAGAGAAGAGAGGATGGAGGGATCGGGGGAGAAAGAGGAGAGAGGATGGAGGGATCGGGGGAGAAAGAGGAGAGAGGATGGAGGGATCGGGGGAGAAAGAGGAGAGAGGATGGAGGGATCGGGGGAGAAAGAGGAGAGAGGATGGAGGGATCGGGGGAGAAAGAGGAGAGAGGATGGAGGGATCGGGGGAGAAAGAGGAGAGAGGATGGAGGGATCGGGGGAGAAAGAGGAGAGGGGATGGAGGGATCGGGGGAGAAAGAGGAGAGGGGATGGAGGGATCGGGGGAGAAAGAGGAGAGGGGATGGAGGGATCGGGGGAGAAAGAGGAGAGGGGATGGAGGGATCGGGGGAGAAAGAGGAGAGGGGATGGAGGGATCGGGGGAGAAAGAGGAGATGGGATGGAGGGATCAAGGGAGAAAGAGGAGAGGGGATGGAGAGATCAGGGGAGAAAGAGGAGAGGGGATGGAGGGATCAGGGGAGAAAGAGAAGAGAAGATGGAGGGATCAGGGGAGAAAGAGAAGAGAGGATGGTGGGATCAGGGGAGAAAGGAGAGAGGGGACGGAGGGATCAGGCGAGAAAGAGAGAAGAGAGGATGGAGGGATCGGGGGAGAAAGAGAAGAGAAGAAAGGATGGAGGGATCAGGGGAGAAAGGATGGAGGGATCAGGGGAGAAAGAGGAGAGGAGAGGATGGAGGGATCAGGGGGAAAGAGGAGAGAGGATGGAAGGATCAGGGGAGAAAGAGGAGAGAAGATGGAGGGATCAGGGGAGGAAGAGAAGATGGAGGGATCAGGGGAGAAAGAGAAGAGAAGATGGAGGGATCAGGGGAGAAAGAGAAGAGAGGATGGTGGGATCAGGGGAGAAAGGAGAGAGGGGGCGGAGGGATCAGGCGAGAAAGAGGAGAGAAGAGAGGATGGAGGGATCGGGGGAGAAAGAGGAGAGAAGAGAGGATGGAGGGATCGGGGGAGAAAGAGAAGAGAAGAGAGGATGGAGGGATCGGGGGAGAAAGAGGAGAGAAGAGAGGATGGATGGATCGGGAGAGAAAGAGGAGAGAAGAGAGGATGGATGGATCGGGGGAGAAAGAGGAGAGAAGAGAGGATGGATGGATCAGGAGAGAACGAGGAGAGAGGATGGAGGATGGAGGGATCAGGGGAGAACGAGGAGAGAGGATGAGGGATCAGGGGAGAAAGAGGAGAGAGGATGGAGGGATCAGGGGAGAAAGAGGAGAGAGGATGGAGGGATCAGGGGAGAAAGAGGAGAGAGGATGGAGGGATCAGGGGAGAAAGAGGAGAGAGGATGGAGGGATCAGGGAGAAAGAGGAGAGAAGAGAGGATGGAGGGATCAGGGGAGAAAGAGGAGAGAAGAGAAGATGGAGGGACCAGGGGAGAAAGAGGAGAGAAGAGAAGATGGAGGGATCAGGGGAGAAAGAGGAGAGAAGAGAGGATGGAGGGATCGGGGGAGAAAGAGGAGAGAAGATGGAGGGATCAGGGGAGAAAGGATGGAGGGATCAGGGGAGAAAGAGGAGAGGGGATGGAGGGATCAGGGGAGAAAGGATGGAGGGATCAGGGGAGAAAGGAGGGAGGGATGAGGGGAGAAAGAGGAGAGGGGATGGGGGATCAGGGGAGAAAGAGGAGAGAAGAGAGGATGGAGGGATCGGGGGAGAAAGAGGAGAGAAGAGAGGATGGAGAGATCGGGGGAGAAAGAGGAGAGAAGAGAGGATGGAGGGATCGGGGGAGAAAGAGGAGAGAAGAGAGGATGGAGGGATCGGGGGAGAAAGAGGAGAGAAGAGAGGATGGAGGGATCAGGGGAGAAAGAGGAGAGAAGAGAGGATGGAGGGATAAGGGGAGAAAGAGGAGAAAGGATGGAGGGATCAGGGGAGAAAGAGGAGAGGGGATGGAGGGATCAGGGGAGAAAGGATGGAGGGATGAGGGGAGAAAGAGGAGAGGGGATGGGGGGATCAGGGGAGAAAGAGGAGAGAAGAGAGGATGGAGGGATCGGAGGAGAAAGAGGAGAGAAGAGAGGATGGAGAGATCGGGGGAGAAAGAGGAGAGAAGAGAGGATGGAGGGATCGGGGGAGAAAGAGGAGAGAAGTGAGGATGGAGGGATCGGGGGAGAACAGTGAGAGAGGATGGAGGGATCAGGGGAGAAAGAGGAGAGAAGAGACGATGGAGGGATCAGGGGAGAAAGAGGAGAGAGGACGGAGGGATCAGGGGAGAAAGAGGAGAGAGGACAGAGGGATCAGGGGAGAAAGAGGAGAGAGGACAGAGGGATCAGGGAGAAAGAGGAGAGAGGACGGAGTGATCAGGGGAGAAAGAGGAAAGAGGACGGAGGGATCAGGGGAGAAAGAAGAGAGAGGACGGAGGGATCAGGGGGGAAAGAGGAGAGGGGACGGAGCGATCAGGGGAGAAAGAGGAGAGGGGATGGAGGGATCAGGGGAGAAAGAGGAGAGGGGATGGAGGGATCAGGGGAGAAATAGGAGAGGGGATGGAGGGATCAGGGGAGAAAGAGGAGAGGGGATGGAGGGATCAGGGGATCAGGGGAGAAAGAGGAGAGAGGATGGAGGGATCAGGGGAGAAAGGGGAGAGGGGATGGAGGGATCAGGGGAGAAAGAGGAGAGGGGTTGGAGGGATCAGGGGAGGGAGAGAAGAGAGGATGGAGGGATCAGGGGAGGAAGACGAGAGAGGACGGAGGGATCAGGGGAGAAAGAGGAGAGAGGACGGAGGGATGAGGGAGAAAGAGGAGAGAGGACGGAGGGATCAGGGGAGAAAGAGGAGAGAGGACGGAGGGATCAGGGGAGAAAGAGGAGAGAGGACGGAGGGATCAGGGGAGAAAGAGGAGAGAGGACGGAGGGATCAGGGGAGAAAGAAGAGAGGGGACGGAGCGATCAGGGGAGAAAGAGGAGAGGGGACGGAGGGATCAGGGGAGAAAGAGGAGAGAAGAGAGGATGGAGGGATCAGGGGAGAAAGAGGAGAGAGGACGGAGGGATCAGGGGAGAAAGAGGAGAGAGGACGGAGGGATCAGGGAAAAAGAGGAGAGAGGACGGAGGGATCAGGGGAGAAAGAGGAGAGGGGACGGAGGGATCAGGGGAGAAAGAGGAGAGGGGATGGGGGGATCAGGGGAGAAAGAGGAGAGAAGAGAGGATGGAGGGATCGGGGGAGAAAGAGGAGAGAAGAGAGGATGGAGAGATCGGGGGAGAAAGAGGAGAGAAGAGAGGATGGAGGGATCGGGGGAGAAAGAGGAGAGAAGAGAGGATGGAGGGATCGGGGGAGAAAGAGGAGAGAAGAGAGGATGGAGGGATCAGGGGAGAACAGGGAGAGAGGATGGAGGGATCAGGGGAGAAAGAGGAGAGAAGAGAGGATGGAGGGATCGGGGGAGAAAGAGGAGAGAAGAGAGGATGGAGGGATCGGGGGAGAAAGAGGAGAGAAGAGAGGATGGAGGGATCAGGGGAGAACAGGGAGAGAGGATGGAGGGATCAGGGGAGAAAGAGGAGAGAAGAGAGGATGGAGGGATCAGGGGAGAAAGAGGAGAGAGGACGGAGGGATCAGGGGAGAAAGAGGAGAGAGGACGGAGGGATCAGGGGAGAAAGAGGAGAGAGGACGGAGGGTTCAGGGAGAAAGAGGACGGAGTGATCAGGGGAGAAAGAGGAGAGAGGACGGAGGGATCAGGGGAGAAAGAAGAGAGAGGACGGAGGGATCAGGGGAGAAAGAGGAGAGGGGACGGAGCGATCAGGGGAGAAAGAGGAGAGGGGACGGAGGGATCAGGGGAGAAAGAGGAGAGGGGATGGAGGGATCAGGGGAGAAAGGATGGAGGGATCAGGGGAGAAAGGATGGAGGGATGAGGGGAGAAAGAGGAGAGGGGATGGGGGGATCAGGGGAGAAAGAGGAGAGAAGAGAGGATGGAGGGATCGGGGGAGAAAGAGGAGAGAAGAGAGGATGGAGAGATCGGGGGAGAAAGAGGAGAGAAGAGAGGATGGAGGGATCGGGGTAGAAAGTGGAGAGAAGAGAGGATGGAGGGATCAGGGGAGAACAGGGAGAGAGGATGGAGGGATCAGGGGAGAAAGAGGAGAGAAGACGGAGGGATCAGGGGAGAAAGAGGAGAGAGGACGGAGGGATCAGGGGAGAAAGAGGAGAGGACGGAGGGATCAGGGGAGAAAGAGGAGAGGACGGAGGGATCAGGGGAGAAAGAGGAGAGAGGACGGAGGGATCAGGGAGAAAGAGGAGAGAGGACGGAGGGATCAGGGAGAAAGAGGAGAGAGGACGGAGTGATCAGGGGAGAAAGAGGAGAGAGGACGGAGGGATCAGGGGAGAAAGAAGAGAGAGGACGGAGGGATCAGGGGAGAAAGAGGAGAGGGGACGGAGCGATCAGGGGAGAAAGAGGAGAGGGGACGGAGGGATCAGGGGAGAAAGAGGAGAGGGGATGGAGGGATCAGGGGAGAAATAGGAGAGGGGATGGAGGGATCAGGGGATCAGGGGAGAAAGAGGAGAGGGGATGGAGGGATCAGGGGACAAAGAGGAGAGAGGATGGAGGGATCAGGGGAGAAAGGGGAGAGGGGATGGAGGGATCAGGGGAGAAAGAGGAGAGGGGTTGGAGGGATCAGGGAGGGAGAGAAGAGAGGATGGAGGGATCAGGGGAGGAAGACGAGAGAGGACGGAGGGATCAGGGGAGAAAGAGGAGAGAGGACGGAGGGATGAGGGAGAAAGAGGAGAGAGGACGGAGGGATCAGGGGAGAAAGAGGAGAGAGGACGGAGGGATCAGGGGAGAAAGAGGAGAGAGGACGGAGGGATCAGGGGAGAAAGAGGAGAGAGGACGGAGGGATCAGGGAGAAAGAGGACGGAGTGATCAGGGGAGAAAGAGGAGAGAGGACGGAGGGATCAGGGGAGAAAGAAGAGAGAGGACGGAGGGATCAGGGGAGAAAGAGGAGAGGGGACGGAGCGATCAGGGGAGAAAGAGGAGAGGGGACGGAGGGATCAGGGGAGAAAGAGGAGAGGGGATGGAGGGATCAGGGGAGAAAGGATGGAGGGATCAGGGGTGAAAGGATGGAGGGATGAGGGGAGAAAGAGGAGAGGGGATGGGGGGATCAGGGGAGAAAGAGGAGAGAAGAGAGGATGGAGGGATCGGGGGAGAAAGAGAGAAGAGAGGATGGAGAGATCGGGGGAGAAAGAGGAGAGAAGAGAGGATGGAGGGATCAGGGGAGAAAGTGGAGAGAAGAGAGGATGGAGGGATCAGGGGAGAACAGGGAGAGAGGATGGAGGGATCAGGGGAGAAAGAGGAGAGAAGAGAGGATGGAGGGATCAGGGGAGAAAGAGGAGAGAGGACGGAGGGATCAGGGGAGAAAGAGGAGAGGACGGAGGGATCAGGGGAGAAAGAGGAGAGGACGGATGGATCAGGGGAGAAAGAGGAGAGAGGACGGAGGGATCAGGGAGAAAGAGGAGAGAGGACGGAGTGATCAGGGGAGAAAGAGGAGAGAGGACGGAGGGATCAGGGGAGAAAGAGGAGAGGGGACGGAGCGATCAGGGGAGAAAGAGGAGAGGGGACGGAGGGATCAGGGGAGAAAGAGGAGAGGGATGGAGGGATCAGGGGAGAAATAGGAGAGGGGATGGAGGGATCAGGGGATCAGGGGAGAAAGAGGAGAGGGGATGGAGGGATCAGGGGACAAAGAGGAGAGAGGATGGAGGGATCAGGGGAGAAAGGGGAGAGGGGATGGAGGGATCAGGGGAGAAAGAGGAGAGGGGTTGGAGGGATCAGGGGAGGGAGAGAAGAGAGGATGGAGGGATCAGGGGAGGAAGACGAGAGAGGACGGAGGGATCAGGGGAGAAAGAGGAGAGAGGACGGAGGGATGAGGGAGAAAGAGGAGAGAGGACGGAGGGATCAGGGGAGAAAGAGGAGAGAGGACGGAGGGATCAGGGGAGAAAGAGGAGAGAGGACGGAGGGATCAGGGGAGAAAGAAGAGAGAGGGACGGAGGGATCAGGGGAGAAAGAAGAGAGGGGACGGAGCGATCAGGGGAGAAAGAGGAGAGGGGACGGAGGGATCAGGGGAGAAAGAGGAGAGAAGAGAGGATGGAGGGAACAGGGGAGAAAGAGGAGAGAAGAGAAGATGGAGGGACCAGGGGAGAAAGAGGAGAGAAGAGAAGATGGAGGGATCAGGGGAGAAAGAGGAGGGAAAAGAGGATGGAGGGATCAGGGGAGAAAGAGGAGAGAGGATGGAGGGATCAGGGGAGAAAGGATGGAGGGATCAGGGGAGAAAGAGGAGAGGGGATGTAGGGATCAGGGGAGAAAGGATGGAGGGATCAGGGGAGAAAGGATTGAGGGATCAGGGGAGAAAGAGGAGAGGGGATGGGGGGATCAGGGGAGAAAGAGGAGAGAAGAGAGGATGGAGGGATCGGGGGAGAAAGAGGAGAGAAGAGAGGATGGAGAGATCGGGGGAGAAAGAGGAGAGAAGAGAGGATGGAGGGATCGGGGGAGAAAGAGGAGAGAAGAGAGGATGGAGGGATCGGGGGAGAAAGAGGAGAGAAGAGAGGATGGAGGGATCAGGGGAGAACAGGGAGAGAGGATGGAGGGATCAGGGGAGAAAGAGGAGAGAAGAGAGGATGGAGGGATAAGGGGAGAAAGAGGAGAAAGGATGGAGGGATCAGGGGAGAAAGAGGAGAGGGGATGGAGGGATCAGGGGAGAAAGGATGGAGGGATCAGGGGAGAAAGGATGGAGGGATGAGGGGAGAAAGAGGAGAGGGGATGGGGGATCAGGGGAGAAAGAGGAGAGAAGAGAGGATGGAGGGATCGGAGGAGAAAGAGGAGAGAAGAGAGGATGGAGAGATCGGGGGAGAAAGAGGAGAGAAGAGAGGATGGAGGGATCGGGGGAGAAAGAGGAGAGAAGAGAGGATGGAGGGATCAGGGGAGAACAGGGAGAGAGGATGGAGGGATCAGGGGAGAAAGAGGAGAGAAGAGAGGATGGAGGGATCAGGGGAGAAAGAGGAGAGAGGACGGAGGGATCAGGGGAGAAAGAGGAGAGAGGACGGAGGGATCAGGGAGAAAGAGGAGAGAGGACGGAGTGATCAGGGGAGAAAGAGGAGAGAGGACGGAGGGATCAGGGGAGAAAGAAGAGAGAGGACGGAGGGATCAGGGGAGAAAGAGGAGAGGGGACGGAGCGATCAGGGGAGAAAGAGGAGAGGGGACGGAGGGATCAGGGGAGAAAGAGGAGAGGGGATGGAGGGATCAGGGGAGAAATAGGAGAGGGGATGGAGGGATCAGGGGATCAGGGGAGAAAGAGGAGAGGGGATGGAGGGATCAGGGGATCAGGGGAGAAAGAGGAGAGAGGATGGAGGGATCAGGGGAGAAAGGGGAGAGGGGATGGAGGGATCAGGGGAGAAAGAGGAGAGGGGTTGGAGGGATCAGGGGAGGGAGAGAAGAGAGGATGGAGGGATCAGGGGAGGAAGACGAGAGAGGACGGAGGGATCAGGGGAGAAAGAGGAGAGAGGACGGAGGGATGAGGGAGAAAGAGGAGAGAGGACGGAGGGATCAGGGGAGAAAGAGGAGAGAGGACGGAGGGATCAGGGGAGAAAGAGGAGAGAAGAGAAGATGGAGGGACCAGGGGAGAAAGAGGAGAGAAGAGAAGATGGAGGGATCAGGGGAGAAAGAGGAGGGAAAAGAGGATGGAGGGATCAGGGGAGAAAGAGGAGAGAGGATGGAGGGATCAGGGGAGAAAGGATGGAGGGATCAGGGGAGAAAGAGGAGAGGGGATGTAGGGATCAGGGGAGAAAGGATGGAGGGATCAGGGGAGAAAGGATGGAGGGATCAGGGGAGAAAGAGGAGAGGGGATGGGGGGATCAGGGGAGAAAGAGGAGAGAAGAGAGGATGGAGGGATCGGGGGAGAAAGAGGAGAGAAGAGAGGATGGAGAGATCGGGGGAGAAAGAGGAGAGAAGAGAGGATGGAGGGATCGGGGGAGAAAGAGGAGAGAAGAGAGGATGGAGGGATCGGGGGAGAAAGAGGAGAGAAGAGAGGATGGAGGGATCAGGGGAGAACAGGGAGAGAGGATGGAGGGATCAGGGGAGAAAGAGGAGAGAAGAGAGGATGGAGGGATAAGGGGAGAAAGAGGAGAAAGGATGGAGGGATCAGGGGAGAAAGAGGAGAGGGGATGGAGGGATCAGGGGAGAAAGGATGGAGGGATCAGGGGAGAAAGGATGGAGGGATGAGGGGAGAAAGAGGAGAGGGGATGGGGGGATCAGGGGAGAAAGAGGAGAGAAGAGAGGATGGAGGGATCGGAGGAGAAAGAGGAGAGAAGAGAGGATGGAGAGATCGGGGGAGAAAGAGGAGAGAAGAGAGGATGGAGGGATCGGGGGAGAAAGAGGAGAGAAGAGAGGATGGAGGGATCAGGGGAGAACAGGGAGAGAGGATGGAGGGATCAGGGGAGAAAGAGGAGAGAAGAGAGGATGGAGGGATCAGGGGAGAAAGAGGAGAGAGGACGGAGGGATCAGGGGAGAAAGAGGAGAGAGGACGGAGGGATCAGGGAGAAAGAGGAGAGAGGACGGAGTGATCAGGGGAGAAAGAGGAGAGAGGACGGAGGGATCAGGGGAGAAAGAAGAGAGAGGACGGAGGGATCAGGGGAGAAAGAGGAGAGGGGACGGAGGGATCAGGGGAGAAAGAGGAGAGGGGATGGAGGGATCAGGGGAGAAATAGGAGAGGGGATGGAGGGATCAGGGGATCAGGGGAGAAAAAGGAGAGGGGATGGAGGGATCAGGGGATCAGGGGAGAAAGAGGAGAGAGGATGGAGGGATCAGGGGAGAAAGGGGAGAGGGGATGGAGGGATCAGGGGAGAAAGAGGAGAGGGGTTGGAGGGATCAGGGGAGGGAGAGAAGAGAGGATGGAGGGATCAGGGGAGGAAGACGAGAGAGGACGGAGGGATCAGGGGAGAAAGAGGAGAGAGGACGGAGGGATGAGGGAGAAAGAGGAGAGAGGACGGAGGGATCAGGGGAGAAAGAGGAGAGAGGACGGAGGGATCAGGGGAGAAAGAGGAGAGAGGACGGAGGGATCAGGGGAGAAAGAGGAGAGAGGACGGAGCGATCAGGGGAGAAAGAAGAGAGGGGACGGAGCGATCAGGGGAGAAAGAGGAGAGGGGACGGAGGGATCAGGGGAGAAAGAGGAGAGAAGAGAGGATGGAGGGATCAGGGGAGAAAGAGGAGAGGGACGGAGGGATCAGGGGAGAAAGAGGAGAGGGGACGGAGGGATCAGGGGAGAAAGAGGAGAGGGGATGGGGGGATCAGGGGAGAAAGAGGAGAGAAGAGAGGATGGAGGGATCGGGGGAGAAAGAGGAGAGAAGAGAGGATGGAGAGATCGGGGGAGAAAGAGGAGAGAAGAGAGGATGGAGGGATCGGGGGAGAAAGAGGAGAGAAGAGAGGATGGAGGGATCAGGGGAGAACAGGGAGAGAGGATGGAGGGATCAGGGGAGAAAGAGGAGAGAAGAGAGGATGGAGGGATCGGGGGAGAAAGAGGAGAGAAGAGAGGATGGAGGGATCGGGGGAGAAAGAGGAGAGAAGAGAGGATGGAGGGATCAGGGGAGAACAGGGAGAGAGGATGAAGGGATCAGGGGAGAAAGAGGAGAGAGGACGGAGGGATCAGGGAGAAAGAGGACGGAGTGATCAGGGGAGAAAGAGGAGAGAGGACGGAGGGATCAGGGGAGAAAGAAGAGAGAGGACGGAGGGATCAGGGGAGAAAGAGGAGAGGGGACGGAGCGATCAGGGGAGAAAGAGGAGAGGGGACGGAGGGATCAGGGGAGAAAGAGGAGAGGGGATGGAGGGATCAGGGGAGAAAGGATGGAGGGATCAGGGGTGAAAGGATGGAGGGATGAGGGGAGAAAGAGGAGAGGGGATGGGGGGATCAGGGGAGAAAGAGGAGAGAAGAGAGGATGGAGGGATCGGGGGAGAAAGAGGAGAGAAGAGAGGATGGAGAGATCGGGGGAGAAAGAGGAGAGAAGAGAGGATGGAGGGATCGGGGGAGAAAGTGGAGAGAAGAGAGGATGGAGGGATCAGGGGAGAACAGGGAGAGAGGATGGAGGGATCAGGGGAGAAAGAGGAGAGAAGAGAGGATGGAGGGATCAGGGGAGAAAGAGGAGAGAGGACGGAGGGATCAGGGGAGAAAGAGGAGAGGACGGAGGGATCAGGGGAGAAAGAGGAGAGGACGGATGGATCAGGGGAGAAAGAGGAGAGAGGACGGAGGGATCAGGGAGAAAGAGGAGAGAGGACGGAGTGATCAGGGGAGAAAGAGGAGAGAGGACGGAGGGATCAGGGGAGAAAGAGGAGAGGGGACGGAGCGATCAGGGGAGAAAGAGGAGAGGGGACGGAGGGATCAGGGGAGAAAGAGGAGAGGGGATGGAGGGATCAGGGGAGAAATAGGAGAGGGGATGGAGGGATCAGGGGATCAGGGGAGAAAGAGGAGAGGGATGGAGGGATCAGGGGACAAAGAGGAGAGAGGATGGAGGGATCAGGGGAGAAAGGGGAGAGGGGATGGAGGGATCAGGGGAGAAAGAGGAGAGGGGTTGGAGGGATCAGGGGAGGGAGAGAAGAGAGGATGGAGGGATCAGGGGAGGAAGACGAGAGAGGACGGAGGGATCCGGGGAGAAAGAGGAGAGAGGACGGAGGGATGAGGGAGAAAGAGGAGAGAGGACGGAGGGATCAGGGGAGAAAGAGGAGAGAGGACGGAGGGATCAGGGGAGAAAGAGGAGAGAGGACGGAGGGATCAGGGGAGAAAGAAGAGAGAGGACGGAGGGATCAGGGGAGAAAGAAGAGAGGGGACGGAGCGATCAGGGGAGAAAGAGGAGAGGGGACGGAGGGATCAGGGGAGAAAGAGGAGAGAAGAGAGGATGGAGGGAACAGGGGAGAAAGAGGAGAGAAGAGAAGATGGAGGGACCAGGGGAGAAAGAGGAGAGAAGAGAAGATGGAGGGATCAGGGGAGAAAGAGGAGGGAAAAGAGGATGGAGGGATCAGGGGAGAAAGAGGAGAGAGGATGGAGGGATCAGGGGAGAAAGGATGGAGGGATCAGGGGAGAAAGAGGAGAGGGGATGTAGGGATCAGGGGAGAAAGGATGGAGGGATCAGGGGAGAAAGGATGGAGGGATCAGGGGAGAAAGAGGAGAGGGGATGGGGGGATCAGGGGAGAAAGAGGAGAGAAGAGAGGATGGAGGGATCGGGGGAGAAAGAGGAGAGAAGAGAGGATGGAGAGATCGGGGGAGAAAGAGGAGAGAAGAGAGGATGGAGGGATCGGGGGAGAAAGAGGAGAGAAGAGAGGATGGAGGGATCGGGGGAGAAAGAGGAGAGAAGAGAGGATGGAGGGATCAGGGGAGAACAGGGAGAGAGGATGGAGGGATCAGGGGAGAAAGAGGAGAGAAGAGAGGATGGAGGGATAAGGGGAGAAAGAGGAGAAAGGATGGAGGGATCAGGGGAGAAAGAGGAGAGGGGATGGAGGGATCAGGGGAGAAAGGATGGAGGGATCAGGGGAGAAAGGATGGAGGGATGAGGGGAGAAAGAGGAGAGGGGATGGGGGATCAGGGGAGAAAGAGGAGAGAAGAGAGGATGGAGGGATCGGAGGAGAAAGAGGAGAGAAGAGAGGATGGAGGGATCGGGGGAGAAAGAGGAGAGAAGAGAGGATGGAGGGATCGGGGGAGAAAGAGGAGAGAAGAGAGGAGGGAGGGATCAGGGGAGAACAGGGAGAGAGGATGGAGGGATCAGGGGAGAAAGAGGAGAGAAGAGAGGATGGAGGGATCAGGGGAGAAAGAGGAGAGAGGACGGAGGGATCAGGGGAGAAAGAGGAGAGAGGACGGAGGGATCAGGGAGAAAGAGGAGAGAGGACGGAGTGATCAGGGGAGAAAGAGGAGAGAGGACGGAGGGATCAGGGGAGAAAGAAGAGAGAGGACGGAGGGATCAGGGGAGAAAGAGGAGAGGGGACGGAGCGATCAGGGGAGAAAGAGGAGAGGGGACGGAGGGATCAGGGGAGAAAGAGGAGAGGGGATGGAGGGATCAGGGGAGAAATAGGAGAGGGGATGGAGGGATCAGGGGATCAGGGGAGAAAGAGGAGAGGGGATGGAGGGATCAGGGGATCAGGGGAGAAAGAGGAGAGAGGATGGAGGGATAAGGGGAGAAAGGGGAGAGGGGATGGAGGGATCAGGGGAGAAAGAGGAGAGGGGTTGGAGGGATCAGGGGAGGGAGAGAAGAGAGGATGGAGGGATCAGGGAGGAAGACGAGAGAGGACGGAGGGATCAGGGGAGAAAGGAGAGAGGACGGAGGGATGAGGGAGAAAGAGGAGAGAGGACGGAGGGATCAGGGGAGAAAGAGGAGAGAGGACGGAGGGATCAGGGGAGAAAGAGGAGAGAAGAGAAGATGGAGGGACCAGGGGAGAAAGAGGAGAGAAGAGAAGATGGAGGGATCAGGGGAGAAAGAGGAGAGAAGAGAAGATGGAGGGATCAGGGGAGAAAGAGGAGGGAAAAGAGGATGGAGGGATCAGGGGAGAAAGAGGAGAGAGGATGGAGGGATCAGGGGAGAAAGGATGGAGGGATCAGGGGAGAAAGAGGAGAGGGGATGTAGGGATCAGGGGAGAAAGGATGGAGGGATCAGGGGAGAAAGGATGGAGGGATCAGGGGAGAAAGAGGAGAGGGGATGGGGGGATCAGGGGAGAAAGAGGAGAGAAGAGAGGATGGAGGGATCGGGGGAGAAAGAGGAGAGAAGAGAGGATGGAGAGATCGGGGGAGAAAGAGGAGAGAAGAGAGGATGGAGGGATCGGGGGAGAAAGAGGAGAGAAGAGAGGATGGAGGGATCGGGGGAGAAAGAGGAGAGAAGAGAGGATGGAGGGATCAGGGGAGAACAGGGAGAGAGGATGGAGGGATCAGGGGAGAAAGAGGAGAGAAGAGAGGATGGAGGGATAAGGGGAGAAAGAGGAGAAAGGATGGAGGGATCAGGGGAGAAAGAGGAGAGGGGATGGAGGGATCAGGGGAGAAAGGATGGAGGGATCAGGGGAGAAAGGATGGAGGGATGAGGGGAGAAAGAGGAGAGGGGATGGGGGGATCAGGGGAGAAAGAGGAGAGAAGAGAGGATGGAGGGATCGGAGGAGAAAGAGGAGAGAAGAGAGGATGGAGAGATCGGGGGAGAAAGAGGAGAGAAGAGAGGATGGAGGGATCGGGGGAGAAAGAGGAGAGAAGAGAGGATGGAGGGATCAGGGGAGAACAGGGAGAGAGGATGGAGGGATCAGGGGAGAAAGAGGAGAGAAGAGAGGATGGAGGGATCAGGGGAGAAAGAGGAGAGAGGACGGAGGGATCAGGGGAGAAAGAGGAGAGAGGACGGAGGGATCAGGGAGAAAGAGGAGAGAGGACGGAGTGATCAGGGGAGAAAGAGGAGAGAGGACGGAGGGATCAGGGGAGAAAGAAGAGAGAGGACGGAGGGATCAGGGGAGAAAGAGGAGAGGGGACGGAGCGATCAGGGGAGAAAGAGGAGAGGGGACGGAGGGATCAGGGGAGAAAGAGGAGAGGGGATGGAGGGATCAGGGGAGAAATAGGAGAGGGGATGGAGGGATCAGGGGATCAGGGGAGAAAGAGGAGAGGGGATGGAGGGATCAGGGGATCAGGGGAGAAAGAGGAGAGAGGATGGAGGGATCAGGGGAGAAAGGGGAGAGGGGATGGAGGGATCAGGGGAGAAAGAGGAGAGGGGTTGGAGGGATCAGGGGAGGGAGAGAAGAGAGGATGGAGGGATCAGGGGAGGAAGACGAGAGAGGACGGAGGGATCAGGGGAGAAAGAGGAGAGAGGACGGAGGGATGAGGGAGAAAGAGGAGAGAGGACGGAGGGATCAGGGGAGAAAGAGGAGAGAGGACGGAGGGATCAGGGGAGAAAGAGGAGAGAGGACGGAGGGATCAGGGGAGAAAGAGGAGAGAGGACGGAGCGATCAGGGGAGAAAGAAGAGAGGGGACGGAGCGATCAGGGGAGAAAGAGGAGAGGGGACGGAGGGATCAGGGGAGAAAGAGGAGAGAAGAGAGGATGGAGGGATCAGGGGAGAAAGAGGAGAGAGGACGGAGGGATCAGGGGAGAAAGAGGAGAGGGGACGGAGGGATCAGGGGAGAAAGAGGAGAGGGGATGGGGGGATCAGGGGAGAAAGAGGAGAGAAGAGAGGATGGAGGGATCGGGGGAGAAAGAGGAGAGAAGAGAGGATGGAGAGATCGGGGGAGAAAGAGGAGAGAAGAGAGGATGGAGGGATCGGGGGAGAAAGAGGAGAGAAGAGAGGATGGAGGGATCAGGGGAGAACAGGGAGAGAGGATGGAGGGATCAGGGGAGAAAGAGGAGAGAAGAGAGGATGGAGGGATCGGGGGAGAAAGAGGAGAGAAGAGAGGATGGAGGGATCGGGGGAGAAAGAGGAGAGAAGAGAGGATGGAGGGATCAGGGGAGAACAGGGAGAGAGGATGGAGGGATCAGGGGAGAAAGAGGAGAGAAGAGAGGATGGAGGGATCAGGGGAGAAAGAGGAGAGAGGACGGAGGGATCAGGGGAGAAAGAGGAGAGAGGACGGAGGGATCAGGGGAGAAAGAGGAGAGAGGACGGAGGGATCAGGGAGAAAGAGGAGAGAGGACGGAGTGATCAGGGGAGAAAGAGGAGAGAGGACGGAGGGATCAGGGGAGAAAGAAGAGAGAGGACGGAGGGATCAGGGGAGAAAGAGGAGAGGGGACGGAGCGATCAGGGGAGAAAGAGGAGAGGGGACGGAGGGATCAGGGGAGAAAGAGGAGAGGGGATGGAGGGATCAGGGGAGAAAGGATGGAGGGATCAGGGGAGAAAGGATGGAGGGATCAGGGGAGAAAGGATGGAGGGATGAGGGGAGAAAGAGGAGAGGGGATGGGGGGATCAGGGGAGAAAGAGGAGAGAAGAGAGGATGGAGGGATCGGGGGAGAAAGAGGAGAGAAGAGAGGATGGAGAGATCGGGGGAGAAAGAGGAGTGAAGAGAGGATGGAGGGATCAGGGGAGAAAGAGGAGAGAAGAGAGGATGGAGGGATCAGGGGAGAAAGAGGAGAGAGGACGGAGGGATCAGGGGAGAAAGAGGAGAGGACGGAGGGATCAGGGAGAAAGAGGAGAGAGGACGGAGTGATCAGGGGAGAAAGAGGAGAGAGGACGGAGGGATCAGGGGAGAAAGAAGAGAGAGGACGGAGGGATCAGGGGAGAAAGAGGAGAGGGGTCGGAGCGATCAGGGGAGAAAGAGGAGAGGGGACGGAGGGATCAGGGGAGAAAGAGGAGAGGGGATGGAGGGATCAGGGGAGAAATAGGAGAGGGGATGGAGGGATCAGGGGATCAGGGGAGAAAGAGGAGAGGGGATGGAGGGATCAGGGGATCAGGGGAGAAAGAGGAGAGAGGATGGAGGGATCAGGGGAGAAAGGGGAGAGGGGATGGAGGGATCAGGGGAGAAAGAGGAGAGGGGTTGGAGGGATCAGGGGAGGGAGAGAAGAGAGGATGGAGGGATCAGGGGAGGAAGACGAGAGAGGACGGAGGGATCAGGGGAGAAAGAGGAGAGAGGACGGAGGGATGAGGGAGAAAGAGGAGAGAGGACGGAGGGATCAGGGGAGAAAGAGGAGAGAGGACGGAGGGATCAGGGGAGAAAGAGGAGAGAGGACGGAGGGATCAGGGGAGAAAGAAGAGAGAGGACGGAGGGATCAGGGGAGAAAGAAGAGAGGGGACGGAGCGATCAGGGGAGAAAGAGGAGAGGGGACGGAGGGATCAGGGGAGAAAGAGGAGAGAGGACGGAGGGATCAGGGGAGAAAGAGGAGAGAGGACGGAGGGATCAGGGAAAAAGAGGAGAGAGGACGGAGGGATCAGGGGAGAAAGAGGAGAGGGGACGGAGGGATCAGGGGATCAGGGGAGAAAGAGGAGAGAGGATGGAGGGATCAGGGGAGAAAGGGGAGAGGGGATGGAGGGATCAGGGGAGAAAGAGGAGAGGGGTTGGAGGGATCAGGGGAGGGAGAGAAGAGAGGATGGAGGGATCAGGGGAGGAAGACGAGAGAGGACGGAGGGATCAGGGGAGAAAGAGGAGAGAGGACGGAGGGATGAGGGAGAAAGAGGAGAGAGGACGGAGGGATCAGGGGAGAAAGAGGAGAGGACGGAGGGATCAGGGGAGAAAGAGGAGAGAGGACGGAGGGATCAGGGGAGAAAGAAGAGAGAGGACGGAGGGATCAGGGGAGAAAGAAGAGAGGGGACGGAGCGATCAGGGGAGAAAGAGGAGAGGGGACGGAGGGATCAGGGGAGAAAGAGGAGAGAGGACGGAGGGATCAGGGGAGAAAGAGGAGAGAGGACGGAGGGATCAGGGAAAAAGAGGAGAGAGGACGGAGGGATCAGGGGAGAAAGAGGAGAGGGGACGGAGGGATCAGGGGAGAAAGAGGAGAGGGGACGGAGGGATCAGGGGAGAAAGAGGAGAGGGGACGGAGGGATCAGGGGAGAAAGAGGAGAGGGGACGGAGGGATCAGGGGAGAAAGAGGAGAGGGGACAGAGGGATCAGGGGAGAAAGAGGAGAGGGGACGGAGGGATCAGGGGAGAAAGAGGAGAGGGGATGGAGGGATCAGAGGAGAGGGGATGGAGGGATTAGAGGAGAGGGGATGGAGGGATCAGGGGATCAGGGGAGAAAGAGGAGAGAGGATGGAGGGATCAGGGGAGAAAGAGGAGAGAGGATGGAGGGATCAGGGGAGAAAGAGGAGAGAGGATGGAGGGATCAGGGGAGAAAGAGGAGAGAGGATGGTGGGATCAGGGGAGAAAGAGGAGAGAAGAGAGGATGGAGGGATCGGGGGAGAAAGAGGAGAGAAGAGAGGATGGAGGGATCAGGGGAGAAAGGATGGAGGGATCAGGGGAGAAAGGATGGAGGGATCAGGGGAGAAAGAGGAGAGGATGGAGGGATCAGGGGGAAAGAGGAGAGAGGATGGAGGGATCAGGGGAGAAAGAGGAGAGAAGATGGAGGGATCAGGGGAGAAAGAGAAGAGAAGATGGAGGGATCAGGGGAGAAAGAGAAGAGAGGACGGTGGGATCAGGCGAGAAAGGAGAGAGGGGACGGAGGGATCAGGCGAGAAAGAGGAGAGAAGAGAGGATGGAGGGATCGGGGGAGAAAGAGGAGAGAAGAGAGGATGGAGGGATCGGGGGAGAAAGAGAAGAGAAGAGAGGATGGAGGGATCGGGGGAGAAAGAGGAGAGAAGAGAGGATGGATGGATCGGGGGAGAACGAGGAGAGAGGATGGAGG
Organism: Oncorhynchus masou masou; assembly: GCF_036934945.1. Lineage (NCBI taxonomy): Eukaryota > Metazoa > Chordata > Actinopteri > Salmoniformes > Salmonidae > Oncorhynchus > Oncorhynchus masou. The sequence continues at coordinate 30,484,933 of NC_088224.1, read as the reverse complement.
GATCAGGGGAGAACGAGGAGAGAGGATGAGGGATCAGGGGAGAAAGAGGAGAGAGGATGGAGGGATCAGGGGAGAAAGAGGAGAGAGGATGGAGGGATCAGGGGAGAAAGAGGAGAGAGGATGGAGGGATCAGGGGAGAAAGAGGAGAGAGGATGGAGGGATCAGGGAGAAAGAGGAGAGAAGAGGATGGAGGGATCAGGGGAGAAAGAGGAGAGAAGATGGAGGGATCAGGGGAGAAAGAGGAGAGAAGATGGAGGGATCAGGGGAGAAAGAGGAGAGAAAAGAGGATGGAGGGATCAGGGGAGAAAGAGGAGAGAGGATGGAGGGATCAGGGGAGAAAGGATGGAGGGATCAGGGGAGAAAGAGGAGAGGGGATGGAGGGATCAGGGGAGAAAGGATGGAGGGATCAGGGGAGAAAGGATGGAGGGATCAGGGGAGAAAGAGGAGAGGGGATGGGGGGGGATCAGGGGAGAAAGAGGAGAGAAGAGAGGATGGAGGGATCGGGGGAGAAAGAGGAGAGAAGAGAGGATGGAGAGATCGGGGGAGAAAGAGGAGAGAAGAGAGGATGGAGAGATCGGGGGAGAAAGAGGAGAGAAGAGAGGATGGAGGGATCGGGGGAGAAAGAGGAGAGAAGAGAGGATGGAGGGATCGGGGGAGAAAGAGGAGAGAAGAGAGGATGGAGGGATCAGGGGAGAACAGGGAGAGAGGATGGAGGGATCAGGGGAGAAAGAGGAGAGAAGAGAGGATGGAGGGATAAGGGGAGAAAGAGGAGAGAGGATGGAGGGATCAGGGGAGAAAGGATGGAGGGATCAGGGGAGAAAGAGGAGAGGGGATGCAGGAATCAGGGGAGAAAGGATGGAGGGATGAGGGGAGAAAGAGGAGAGAAGAGAGGATGGAGGGATCAGGGGAGAAAGAGGAGAGAGGACGGAGGGATCAGGGGAGAAAGAGGAGAGAGGACGGAGGGATCAGGGGAGAAAGGATGGAGGGATCAGGGGAGAAAGAGGAGAGGGGATGGAGGGATCAGGGGAGAAAGGATGGGGGGATCAGGGGAGAAAGGATGGAGGGATCAGGGGAGAAAGAGGAGAGAAGAGAGGACGGAGGGATCAGGGGAGAAAGAGGAGAGAGGACGGAGGGATCAAGGGAGAAAGAGGAGAGAGGACGGAGGGATCAGGGGAGAAAGAGGAGAGAGGACGGAGGGATCAGGGGAGAAAGAGGAGAGGGACGGAGGGATCAGGGGAGAAAGAGGAGAGGGGACGGAGGGATCAGGGGAGAAAGAGGAGAGGGGATGGAGGGATCAGGGGAGAAAGAGGAGAGGGGACGGAGGGATCAGGGGAGAAAGAGGAGAGGGGACGGAGGGATCAGGGGAGAAAAAGGAGAGGGGACGGAGGGATCAGGGGAGAAATAGGAGAGGGGATGGAGGGATCAGGGGATCAGGGGAGAAAGAGGAGAGGGGATGGAGGGATCAGGGGAGAAAGAGGAGAGAGGATGAGGGATTAGGGGAGAAAGAGGAGAGAGGATGGAGGGATCAGGGGAGAAAGAGGAGAGAGGATGGAGGGATCAGGGGAGAAAGAGGAGAGGGGATGGAGGGATCGGGGGAGAAAGAGGAGAGAGGATGGAGGGATCAGGGGAGAAAGAGGAGAGAGGATGGAGGGATCAGGGAGAAAGAGGAGAGAAGAGAGGATGGAGGGATCAGGGGAGAAAGAGGAGAGAGGATGGAGGGATCAGGGGAGAAAGAGGAGAGAGGATGGAGGGATCAGGGGAGAAAGAGGAGAGGGGATGGAGGGATCGGGGGAGAAAGAGGAGAGAGGATGGAGGGATCAGGGGAGAAAGAGGAGAGAGGATGGAGGGATCAGGGGAGAAAGGATGGAGGGATCAGGGGAGAAAGAGGAGAGGGGATGGAGGGATCAGGGGAGAAAGGATGGAGGGATCAGGGGAGAAAGAGGAGAGGGGATGGGGGGATCAGGGGAGAAAGAGGAGAGAAGAGAGGATGGAGGGATCGGGGGAGAAAGAGGAGAGAAGAGAGGATGGAGAGATCGGGGGAGAAAGAGGAGAGAAGAGAGGATGGAGGGATCGGGGGAGAAAGAGGAGAGAAGAGAGGATGGAGGGATCGGGGGAGAAAGAGGAGAGGGGATGGGGGGGATCAGGGGAGAAAGAGGAGAGAAGAGAGGATGGAGGGATCGGGGGAGAAAGAGGAGAGAAAAGAGGATGGAGGGATCAGGGGAGAAAGAGGAGAGAGGATGGAGGGATCAGGGGAGAAAGGATGGAGGGATCAGGGGAGAAAGAGGAGAGGGATGGAGGGATCAGGGGAGAAAGGATGGAGGGATCAGGGGAGAAAGAGGAGAGGGGATGGGGGGATCAGGGGAGAAAGAGGAGAGAAGAGAGGATGGAGGGATCGGGGGAGAAAGAGGAGAGAAGAGAGGATGGAGAGATCGGGGGAGAAAGAGGAGAGAAGAGAGGATGGAGGGATCGGGGGAGAAAGAGGAGAGAAGAGAGGATGGAGGGATCGGGGGAGAAAGAGGAGAGAAGAGAGGATGGAGGGATCAGGGGAGAACAGGGAGAGAGGATGGAGGGATCAGGGGAGAAAGAGGAGAGAAGAGAGGATGGAGGGATAAGGGGAGAAAGAGGAGAAAGGATGGAGGGATCAGGGGAGAAAGAGGAGAGGGGATGGAGGGATCAGGGGAGAAAGGATGGAGGGATCAGGGGAGAAAGGATGGAGGGATGAGGGGAGAAAGAGGAGAGGGGATGGGGGGATCAGGGGAGAAAGAGGAGAGAAGAGAGGATGGAGGGATCGGAGGAGAAAGAGGAGAGAAGAGAGGATGGAGAGATCGGGGGAGAAAGAGGAGAGAAGAGAGGATGGAGGGATCGGGGGAGAAAGAGGAGAGAAGAGAGGATGGAGGGATCAGGGGAGAACAGGGAGAGAGGATGGAGGGATCAGGGGAGAAAGAGGAGAGAAGAGAGGATGGAGGGATCAGGGGAGAAAGAGGAGAGAGGACGGAGGGATCAGGGGAGAAAGAGGAGAGAGGACGGAGGGATCAGGGAGAAAGAGGAGAGAGGACGGAGTGATCAGAGGAGAAAGAGGAGAGAGGACGGAGGGATCAGGGAGAAAGAAGAGAGAGGACGGAGGGATCAGGGGAGAAAGAGGAGAGGGGACGGAGCGATCAGGGGAGAAAGAGGAGAGGGGACGGAGGGATCAGGGGAGAAAGAGGAGAGGGGATGGAGGGATCAGGGGAGAAATAGAAGAGAGGATGGAGGGATCAGGGGATCAGGGGAGAAAGAGGAGAGGGATGGAGGGATCAGGGGAGAAAGAGGAGAGAGGATGGAGGGATCAGGGGAGAAAGGGAGAGGGGATGGAGGGATCAGGGGAGAAAGAGGAGAGGGGTTGGAGGGATCAGGGGAGGGAGAGAAGAGAGGATGGAGGGATCAGGGGAGGAAGACGAGAGAGGACGGAGGGATCAGGGGAGAAAGAGGAGAGAGGACGGAGGGATGAGGGAGAAAGAGGAGAGAGGACGGAGGGATCAGGGGAGAAAGAGGAGAGAGGACGGAGGGATCAGGGGAGAAAGAGGAGAGAGGACGGAGGGATCAGGGGAGAAAGAAGAGAGAGGACGGAGGGATCAGGGGAGAAAGAAGAGAGAGGACGGAGGGATCAGGGGAGAAAGAAGAGAGGGGACGGAGCGATCAGGGGAGAAAGAGGAGAGGGACGGAGGGATCAGGGGAGAAAGAGGAGAGAGGACGGAGGGATCAGGGGAGAAAGAGGAGAGAGGACGGAGGGATCAGGGAAAAAGAGGAGAGAGGACGGAGGGATCAGGGGAGAAAGAGGAGAGGGGAAGGAGGGATCAGGGGAGAAAGAGGAGAGGGGACGGAGGGATCAGGGGAGAAAGAGGAGAGGGGACGGAGGGATCAGGGGAGAAAGAGGAGAGGGGACGGAGGGATCAGGGGAGAAAGAGGAGAGGGGACAGAGGGATCAGGGGAGAAAGAGGAGAGGGGACGGAGGGATCAGGGGAGAAAGAGGAGAGGGGATGGAGGGATCAGAGGAGAGGGGATGGAGGGATTAGAGGAGAGGGGATGGAGGGATCAGAGGAGAGGGGATGGAGGGATCAGGGGATCAGGGGAGAAAGAGGAGAGAGGATGGAGGGATCAGGGGAGAAAGAGGAGAGAGGATGGAGGGATCAGGGGAGAAAGAGGAGAGAGGATGGAGGGATCAGGGGAGAAAGAGGAGAGAGGATGGTGGGATCAGGGGAGAAAGAGGAGAGAAGAGAGGATGGAGGGATCGGGGGAGAAAGAGGAGAGAAGAGAGGATGGAGGGATCAGGGGAGAAAGGATGGAGGGATCAGGGGAGAAAGGATGGAGGGATCAGGGGAGAAAGAGGAGAGGATGGAGGGATCAGGGGGAAAGAGGAGAGAGGATGGAGGGATCAGGGGAGAAAGAGGAGAGAAGATGGAGGGATCAGGGGAGAAAGAGAAGAGAAGATGGAGGGATCAGGGGAGAAAGAGAAGAGAGGACGGTGGGATCAGGCGAGAAAGGAGAGAGGGGACGGAGGGATCAGGCGAGAAAGAGGAGAGAAGAGAGGATGGAGGGATCGGGGGAGAAAGAGGAGAGAAGAGAGGATGGAGGGATCGGGGGAGAAAGAGAAGAGAAGAGAGGATGGAGGGATCGGGGGAGAAAGAGGAGAGAAGAGAGGATGGATGGATCGGGGGAGAAAGAGGAGAGAAGAGAGGATGGATGGATCGGGGGAGAACGAGGAGAGAGGATGGAGGGATCAGGGGAGAACGAGGAGAGAGGATGAGGGATCAGGGGAGAAAGAGGAGAGAGGATGGAGGGATCAGGGGAGAAAGAGGAGAGAGGATGGAGGGATCAGGGGAGAAAGAGGAGAGAGGATGGAGGGATCAGGGGAGAAAGAGGAGAGAGGATGGAGGGATCAGGGAGAAAGAGGAGAGAAGAGGATGGAGGGATCAGGGGAGAAAGAGGAGAGAAGATGGAGGGATCAGGGGAGAAAGAGGAGAGAAGAGAAGATGGAGGGATCAGGGGAGAAAGAGGAGAGAAAAGAGGATGGAGGGATCAGGGGAGAAAGAGGAGAGAGGATGGAGGGATCAGGGGAGAAAGGATGGAGGGATCAGGGGAGAAAGAGGAGAGGGGATGGAGGGATCAGGGGAGAAAGGATGGAGGGATCAGGGGAGAAAGGATGGAGGGATCAGGGGAGAAAGAGGAGAGGGGATGGGGGGGATCAGGGGAGAAAGAGGAGAGAAGAGAGGATGGAGGGATCGGGGGAGAAAGAGGAGAGAAGAGAGGATGGAGAGATCGGGGGAGAAAGAGGAGAGAAGAGAGGATGGAGAGATCGGGGGAGAAAGAGGAGAGAAGAGAGGATGGATGGATCGGGGAGAAAGAGGAGAGAAGAGAGGATGGAGGGATCGGGGGAGAAAGAGGAGAGAAGAGAGGATGGAGGGATCAGGGGAGAACAGGGAGAGAGGATGGAGGGATCAGGGGAGAAAGAGGAGAGAAGAGAGGATGGAGGGATAAGGGGAGAAAGAGGAGAGAGGATGGAGGGATCAGGGGAGAAAGGATGGAGGGATCAGGGGAGAAAGAGGAGAGGGGATGCAGGAATCAGGGGAGAAAGGATGGAGGGATGAGGGGAGAAAGAGGAGAGAAGAGAGGATGGAGGGATCAGGGGAGAAAGAGGAGAGAGGACGGAGGGATCAGGGGAGAAAGAGGAGAGAGGACGGAGGGATCAGGGGAGAAAGGATGGAGGGATCAGGGGAGAAAGAGGAGAGGGGATGGAGGGATCAGGGGAGAAAGGATGGGGGGATCAGGGGAGAAAGGATGGAGGGATCAGGGGAGAAAGAGGAGAGAAGAGAGGACGGAGGGATCAGGGGAGAAAGAGGAGAGAGGACGGAGGGATCAGGGGAGAAAGAGGAGAGAGGACGGAGGGATCAGGGGAGAAAGAGGAGAGAGGACGGAGGGATCAGGGGAGAAAGAGGAGAGGGGACGGAGGGATCAGGGGAGAAAGAGGAGAGGGGACGGAGGGATCAGGGGAGAAAGAGGAGAGGGGATGGAGGGATCAGGGGAGAAAGAGGAGAGGGGACGGAGGGATCAGGGGAGAAAGAGGAGAGGGGACGGAGGGATCAGGGGAGAAAAAGGAGAGGGGACGGAGGGATCAGGGGAGAAATAGGAGAGGGGATGGAGGGATCAGGGGATCAGGGGAGAAAGAGGAGAGGGGATGGAGGGATCAGGGGAGAAAGAGGAGAGAGGATGAGGGATCAGGGGAGAAAGAGGAGAGAGGATGGAGGGATCAGGGGAGAAAGAGGAGAGAGGATGGAGGGATCAGGGGAGAAAGAGGAGAGGGGATGGAGGGATCGGGGGAGAAAGAGGAGAGAGGATGGAGGGATCAGGGGAGAAAGAGGAGAGAGGATGGAGGGATCAGGGAGAAAGAGGAGAGAAGAGAGGATGGAGGGATCAGGGGAGAAAGAGGAGAGAGGATGGAGGGATCAGGGGAGAAAGAGGAGAGAGGATGGAGGGATCAGGGGAGAAAGAGGAGAGGGGATGGAGGGATCGGGGGAGAAAGAGGAGAGAGGATGGAGGGATCAGGGGAGAAAGAGGAGAGAGGATGGAGGGATCAGGGGAGAAAGGATGGAGGGATCAGGGGAGAAAGAGGAGAGGGGATGGAGGGATCAGGGGAGAAAGGATGGAGGGATCAGGGGAGAAAGAGGAGAGGGGATGGGGGGGATCAGGGGAGAAAGAGGAGAGAAGAGAGGATGGAGGGATCGGGGGAGAAAGAGGAGAGAAGAGAGGATGGAGAGATCGGGGGAGAAAGAGGAGAGAAGAGAGGATGGAGGGATCGGGGGAGAAAGAGGAGAGAAGAGAGGATGGAGGGATCGGGGGAGAAAGAGGAGAGGGGATGGGGGGATCAGGGGAGAAAGAGGAGAGAAGAGAGGATGGAGGGATCGGGGGAGAAAGAGGAGAGAAAAGAGGATGGAGGGATCAGGGGAGAAAGAGGAGAGAGGATGGAGGGATCAGGGGAGAAAGGATGGAGGGATCAGGGGAGAAAGAGGAGAGGGGATGGAGGGATCAGGGGAGAAAGGATGGAGGGATCAGGGGAGAAAGAGGAGAGGGGATGGGGGGATCAGGGGAGAAAGAGGAGAGAAGAGAGGATGGAGGGATCGGGGGAGAAAGAGGAGAGAAGAGAGGATGGAGAGATCGGGGGAGAAAGAGGAGAGAAGAGAGGATGGAGGGATCGGGGGAGAAAGAGGAGAGAAGAGAGGATGGAGGGATCGGGGGAGAAAGAGGAGAGAAGAGAGGATGGAGGGATCAGGGGAGAACAGGGAGAGAGGATGGAGGGATCAGGGGAGAAAGAGGAGAGAAGAGAGGATGGAGGGATAAGGGGAGAAAGAGGAGAAAGGATGGAGGGATCAGGGGAGAAAGAGGAGAGGGGATGGAGGGATCAGGGGAGAAAGGATGGAGGGATCAGGGGAGAAAGGATGGAGGGATGAGGGGAGAAAGAGGAGAGGGGATGGGGGGATCAGGGGAGAAAGAGGAGAGAAGAGAGGATGGAGGGATCGGAGGAGAAAGAGGAGAGAAGAGAGGATGGAGAGATCGGGGGAGAAAGAGGAGAGAAGAGAGGATGGAGGGATCGGGGGAGAAAGAGGAGAGAAGAGAGGATGGAGGGATCAGGGGAGAACAGGGAGAGAGGATGGAGGGATCAGGGGAGAAAGAGGAGAGAAGAGAGGATGGAGGGATCAGGGGAGAAAGAGGAGAGAGGACGGAGGGATCAGGGGAGAAAGAGGAGAGAGGACGGAGGGATCAGGGAGAAAGAGGAGAGAGGACGGAGTGATCAGAGGAGAAAGAGGAGAGAGGACGGAGGGATCAGGGGAGAAAGAAGAGAGAGGACGGAGGGATCAGGGGAGAAAGAGGAGAGGGGACGGAGCGATCAGGGGAGAAAGAGGAGAGGGGACGGAGGGATCAGGGGAGAAAGAGGAGAGGGGATGGAGGGATCAGGGGAGAAATAGGAGAGGGGATGGAGGGATCAGGGGATCAGGGGAGAAAGAGGAGAGGGATGGAGGGATCAGGGGATCAGGGGAGAAAGAGGAGAGAGGATGGAGGGATCAGGGGAGAAAGGGGAGAGGGGATGGAGGGATCAGGGGAGAAAGAGGAGAGGGGTTGGAGGGATCAGGGGAGGGAGAGAAGAGAGGATGGAGGGATCAGGGGAGGAAGACGAGAGAGGACGGAGGGATCAGGGGAGAAAGAGGAGAGAGGACGGAGGGATGAGGGAGAAAGAGGAGAGAGGACGGAGGGATCAGGGGAGAAAGAGGAGAGAGGACGGAGGGATCAGGGGAGAAAGAGGAGAGAGGACGGAGGGATCAGGGGAGAAAGAGGAGAGAGGACGGAGGGATCAGGGGAGAAAGAAGAGAGGGGACGGAGCGATCAGGGGAGAAAGAGGAGAGGGGACGGAGGGATCAGGGGAGAAAGAGGAGAGAAGAGAGGATGGAGGGATCAGGGGAGAAAGAGGAGAGAGGACTCAGGGATCAGGGGAGAAAGAGGAGAGAGGACGGAGGGATCAGGGAAAAAGAGGAGAGAGGACGGAGGGATCAGGGGAGAAAGAGGAGAGGGGACGGAGGGATCAGGGGAGAAAGAGGAGAGGGGATGGGGGGATCAGGGGAGAAAGAGGAGAGAAGAGAGGATGGAGGGATCGGGGGAGAAAGAGGAGAGAAGAGAGGATGGAGAGATCGGGGGAGAAAGAGGAGAGAAGAGAGGATGGAGGGATCGGGGGAGAAAGAGGAGAGAAGAGAGGATGGAGGGATCGGGGGAGAAAGAGGAGAGAAGAGAGGATGGAGGGATCAGGGGAGAACAGGGAGAGAGGATGGAGGGATCAGGGGAGAAAGAGGAGAGAAGAGATGATGGAGGGATCGGGGGAGAAAGAGGAGAGAAGAGAGGATGGAGGGATCAGGGGAGAAAGAGGAGAGAAGAGAGGATGGAGGGATCGGGGGAGAAAGAGGAGAGAAGAGAGGATGGAGGGATCAGGGGAGAACAGGGAGAGAGGATGGAGGGATCAGGGGAGAAAGAGGAGAGAAGAGAGGATGGAGGGATCGGGGGAGAAAGAGGAGAAAAGAGAGGATGGAGGGATCGGGGGAGAAAGAGGAGAGAAGAGAGGATGGAGGGATCAGGGGAGAACAGGGAGAGAGGATGGAGGGATCAGGGGAGAAAGAGGAGAGAAGAGAGGATGGAGGGATCAGGGGAGAAAGAGGAGAGAGGACGGAGGGATCAGGGGAGAAAGAGGAGAGAGGACGGAGGGATCAGGGGAGAAAGAGGAGAGAGGACGGAGGGATCAGGGGAGAAAGAGGAGAGAGGACGGAGGGATCAGGGGAGAAAGAGGAGAGAGGACGGAGTGATCAGGGGAGAAAGAGGAGAGAGGACGGAGGGATCAGGGGAGAAAGAAGAGAGAGGACGGAGGGATCAGGGGAGAAAGAGGAGAGGGGACGGAGCGATCAGGGGAGAAAGAGGAGAGGGGACGGAGGGATCAGGGGAGAAACAGGAGAGGGGATGGAGGGATCAGGGGAGAAAGGATGGAGGGATCAGGGGAGAAAGGATGGAGGGATGAGGGGAGAAAGAGGAGAGGGGATGGGGGGATCAGGGGAGAAAGAGGAGAGAAGAGAGGATGGAGGGATCGGGGGAGAAAGAGGAGAGAAGAGAGGATGGAGAGATCGGGGGAGAAAGAGGAGTGAAGAGAGGATGGAGGGATCAGGGGAGAAAGAGGAGAGAAGAGAGGATGGAGGGATCAGGGGAGAAAGAGGAGCGAGGACGGAGGGATCAGGGGAGAAAGAGGAGAGGACGGAGGGATCAGGGGAGAAAGAGGAGAGGACGGAGGGATCAGGGGAGAAAGAGGAGAGAGGACGGAGGGATCAGGGAGAAAGAGGAGAGAGGACGGAGTGATCAGGGGAGAAAGAGGAGAGAGGACGGAGGGATCAGGGGAGAAAGAAGAGAGAGGACGGAGGGATCAGGGGAGAAAGAGGAGAGGGGACGGAGCGATCAGGGGAGAAAGAGGAGAGGGGACGGAGGGATCAGGGAGAAAGAGGAGAGGGGATGGAGGGATCAGGGGAGAAATAGGAGAGGGGATGGAGGGATCAGGGGATCAGGGGAGAAAGAGGAGAGAGGATGGAGGGATCAGGGGAGAAAGGGGAGAGGGGATGGAGGGATCAGGGGAGAAAGAGGAGAGGGGTTGGAGGGATCAGGGGAGGGAGAGAAGAGAGGATGGAGGGATCAGGGGAGGAAGACGAGAGAGGATGGAGGGATCAGGGGAGGAAGACGAGAGAGGACGGAGGGATCAGGGGAGAAAGAGGAGAGAGGACGGAGGGATGAGGGAGAAAGAGGAGAGAGGACGGAGGGATCAGGGGAGAAAAATGACGAGAGAGGACGGAGGGATCAGGGGAGAAAGAGGAGAGAGGACGGAGGGATCAGGGGAGAAAGAAGAGAGAGGACGGAGGGATCAGGGGAGAAAGAAGAGAGGGGACGGAGCGATCAGGGGAGAAAGAGGAGAGGGGACGGAGGGATCAGGGGAGAAAGAGGAGAGAGGACGGAGGGATCAGGGGAGAAAGAGGAGAGAGGACGGAGGGATCAGGGAAAAGAGGAGAGAGGACGGAGGGATCAGGGGAGAAAGAGGAGAGGGGACGGAGGGATCAGGGGAGAAAGAGGAGAGGGGACGGAGGGATCAGGGGAGAAAGAGGAGAGGGGACGGAGGGATCAGGGGAGAAAGAGGAGAGGGGACGGAGGGATCAGGGGAGAAAGAGGAGAGGGGACAGAGGGATCAGGGGAGAAAGAGGAGAGGGGACGGAGGGATCAGGGGAGAAAGAGGAGAGGGGATGGAGGGATCAGAGGAGAGGGGATGGAGGGATTAGAGGAGAGGGGATGGAGGGATCAGAGGAGAGGGGATGGAGGGATCAGGGGATCAGGGGAGAAAGAGGAGAGAGGATGGAGGGATCAGGGGAGAAAGAGGAGAGAGGATGGAGGGATCAGGGGAGAAAGAGGAGAGAGGATGGAGGGATCAGGGGAGAAAGAGGAGAGAGGATGGTGGGATCAGGGGAGAAAGGAGAGAGGGGACGGAGGGATCAGGCGAGAAAGAGGAGAGAAGAGAGGATGGAGGGATCGGGGGAGAAAGAGGAGAGAAGAGAGGATGGAGGGATCGGGGGAGAAAGAGAAGAGAAGAGAGGATGGAGGGATCAGGGGAGAAAGGATGGAGGGATCAGGGGAGAAAGGATGGAGGGATCAGGGGAGAAAGAGGAGAGGATGGAGGGATCAGGGGGAAAGAGGAGAGAGGATGGAGGGATCAGGGGAGAAAGAGGAGAGAAGATGGAGGGATCAGGGGAGAAAGAGAAGAGAAGATGGAGGGATCAGGGGAGAAAGAGAAGAGAGGACGGTGGGATCAGGCGAGAAAGGAGAGAGGGGACGGAGGGATCAGGCGAGAAAGAGGAGAGAAGAGAGGATGGAGGGATCGGGGGAGAAAGAGGAGAGAAGAGAGGATGGATGGATCGGGGGAGAACGAGGAGAGAGGATGGAGGATGGAGGGATCAGGGGAGAACGAGGAGAGAGGATGAGGGATCAGGGGAGAAAGAGGAGAGAGGATGGAGGGATCAGGGGAGAAAGAGGAGAGAGGATGGAGGGATCAGGGGAGAAAGAGGAGAGAGGATGGAGGGATCAGGGAGAAAGAGGAGAGAAGATGGAGGGATCAGGGGAGAAAGAGGAGAGAAGAGAAGATGGAGGGATCAGGGGAGAAAGAGGAGAGAAAAGAGGATGGAGGGATCAGGGGAGAAAGAGGAGAGAGGATGGAGGGATCAGGGGAGAAAGGATGGAGGGATCAGGGGAGAAAGAGGAGAGGGGATGGAGGGATCAGGGGAGAAAGGATGGAGGGATCAGGGGAGAAAGGATGGAGGGATCAGGGGAGAAAGGATGGAGGGATCAGGGGAGAAAGAGGAGAGGGGATGGGGGGGATCAGGGGAGAAAGAGGAGAGAAGAGAGGATGGAGGGATCGGGGGAGAAAGAGGAGAGAAGAGAGGATGGAGAGATCGGGGGAGAAAGAGGAGAGAAGAGAGGATGGAGAGATCGGGGGAGAAAGAGGAGAGAAGAGAGGATGGAGGGATCGGGGGAGAAAGAGGAGAGAAGAGAGGATGGAGGGATCGGGGGAGAAAGAGGAGAGAAGAGAGGATGGAGGGATCAGGGGAGAACAGGGAGAGAGGATGGAGGGATCAGGGGAGAAAGAGGAGAGAGGATGGAGGGATAAGGGGAGAAAGAGGAGAGAGGATGGAGGGATCAGGGGAGAAAGGATGGAGGGATCAGGGGAGAAAGAGGAGAGGGGATGCAGGAATCAGGGGAGAAAGGATGGAGGGATCAGGGGAGAAAGGATGGAGGGATGAGGGGAGAAAGAGGAGAGAAGAGAGGATGGAGGGATCAGGGGAGAAAGAGGAGAGAGGACAGAGGGATCAGGGGAGAAAGGATGGAGGGATCAGGGGAGAAAGAGGAGAGGGGATGGAGGGATCAGGGGAGAAAGGATGGGGGGATCAGGGGAGAAAGGATGGAGGGATCAGGGGAGAAAGAGGAGAGAAGAGAGGACGGAGGGATCAGGGGAGAAAGAGGAGAGAGGACGGAGGGATCGGGGGAGAAAGAGGAGAGAGGACGGAGGGATCGGGGGAGAAAGAGGAGAGAGGACGGAGGGATCAGGGGAGAAAGAGGAGAGGGGATGGAGCGATCAGGGGAGAAAGAGGAGAGGGGACGGAGGGATCAGGGGAGAAAGAGGAGAGGGGACGGAGGGATCAGGGGAGAAAGAGGAGAGGGGACGGAGGGATCAGGGCAGAAAGAGGAGAGGGGACGGAGGGATCAGGGGAGAAAGAGGAGAGGGGACGGAGGGATCAGGGGAGAAAGAGGAGAGGGGACGGAGGGATCAGGGGAGAAATAGGAGAGGGGATGGAGGGATCAGGGGATCAGGGGAGAAAGAGGAGAGGGGATGGAGGGATCAGGGGAGAAAGAGGAGAGAGGATGAGGGATCAGGGGAGAAAGAGGAGAGAGGATGGAGGGATCAGGGGAGAAAGAGGAGAGAGGATGGAGGGATCAGGGGAGAAAGAGGAGAGGGGATGGAGGGATCGGGGGAGAAAGAGGAGAGAGGATGGAGGGATCAGGGGAGAAAGAGGAGAGAGGATGGAGGGATCAGGGAGAAAGAGGAGAGAAGAGAGGATGGAGGGATCAGGGGAGAAAGAGGAGAGAAGAGAAGATGGAGGGATCAGGGGAGAAAGAGGAGAGAAAAGAGGATGGAGGGATCAGGGGAGAAAGAGGAGAGAGGATGGAGGGATCAGGGGAGAAAGGATGGAGGGATCAGGGGAGAAAGAGGAGAGGGGATGGAGGGATCAGGGGAGAAAGGATGGAGGGATCAGGGGAGAAAGAGGAGAGGGGATGGGGGGATCAGGGGAGAAAGAGGAGAGAAGAGAGGATGGAGGGATCGGGGGAGAAAGAGGAGAGAAGAGAGGATGGAGAGATCGGGGGAGAAAGAGGAGAGAAGAGAGGATGGAGGGATCGGGGGAGAAAGAGGAGAGAAGAGAGGATGGAGGGATCGGGGGAGAAAGAGGAGAGAAGAGAGGATGGAGGGATCAGGGGAGAACAGGGAGAGAGGATGGAGGGATCAGGGGAGAAAGAGGAGAGAAGAGAGGATGGAGGGATAAGGGGAGAAAGAGGAGAGAGGATGGAGGGATCAGGGGAGAAAGGATGGAGGGATCAGGGGAGAAAGAGTAGAGGGGATGCAGGAATCAGGGGAGAAAGGATGGAGGGATCAGGGGAGAAAGGATGGAGGGATGAGGGGAGAAAGAGGAGAGAAGAGAGGATGGAGGGATCAGGGGAGAAAGAGGAGAGAGGACGGAGGGATCAGGGGAGAAAGGATGGAGGGATCAGGGGAGAAAGAGGAGAGGGGATGGAGGGATCAGGGGAGAAAGGATGGGGGGATCAGGGGAGAAAGGATGGAGGGATCAGGGGAGAAAGAGGAGAGAAGAGAGGACGGAGGGATCAGGGGAGAAAGAGGAGAGAGGACGGAGGGATCAGGGAGAAAGAGGAGAGAGGACGGAGGGATCAGGGAGAAAGAGGAGAGAGGACGGAGGGATCAGGGGAGAAAGAGGAGAGAGGACGGAGGGATCAGGGGAGAAAGAGGAGAGAGGACAGAAGGATCAGGGGAGAAAGAGGAGAGAGGACGGAGGGATCAGGGGAGAAAGAAGAGAGAGGACGGAGGGATCAGGGGAGAAAGAGGAGAGGGGACGGAGCGATCAGGGGAGAAAGAGGAGAGGGGACGGAGCGATCAGGGGAGAAAGAGGAGAGGGGACGGAGGGATCAGGGGAGAAAGAGGAGAGAAGAGAGGATGGAGGGATCAGGGGAGAAAGAGGAGAGAGGACGGAGGGATCAGGGGAGAAAGAGGAGAGGGGACGGAGCGATCAGGGGAGAAAGAGGAGAGGGGACGGAGGGATCAGGGGAGAAAGGGGAGAGGGGACGGAGGGATCAGGGGAGAAAGGGGAGAGGGGACGGAGGGATCAGGGGAGAAAGAGGAGAGGGGATGGAGGGATCAGAGGAGAGGGGATGGAGGGATCAGAGGAGAGGGGATGAGGGATCAGGGGAGAAAGGGGAGAGGGGACGGAGGGATCAGGGGAGAAAGAGGAGAGGGGACGGAGGGATCAGGGGAGAAAGAGGAGAGGGGATGGAGGGATCAGAGGAGAGGGGATGGAGGGATCAGAGGAGAGGGGATGGAGGGATCAGGGGATCAGGGGAGAAAGAGGAGAGAGGATGGAGGGATCAGGGGAGAAAGAGGAGAGAGGATGGAGGGATCAGGGGAGAAAGAGGAGAGAGGATGGAGGCATATGGGGAGAAAGAGGAGAGAGGATGGAGGGATCAGGGGAGAAAGAGGAGAGAGGACGGAGGCATCAGGGGAGAAAGAGGAGAGAGGACGGAGGGATCAGGGGAGAAAGAGGAGAGGGGACGGAGGGATCAGGGGAGAAAGAGGAGAGGGGACGGAGGGATCAGGGGAGAAAGAGGAGAGGGGACGGAGGGATCAGGGGAGAAAGAGGAGAGGGGATGGAGGGATCAGAGGAGAGGGGATGGAGGGATCAGGGGAGAAAGAGGAGAGAGGATGGAGGGATCAGGGAGAAAGGATGGAGGGATCAGGGGAGAAAGGATGGAGGGATCAGGGGAGAAAGGAGAGAAGAGAGGATGGAGGGATCAGGGGAGGAAGACGAGAGAGGACGGAGGGATCAGGGGAGAAAGAGGAGAGAGGACGGAGGGATCAGGGGATCAGGGGAGAAAGAGGAGAGAGGATGGAGGGATCAGGGGAGAAAGAGGAGAGGGGATGGAGGGATCAGGGGAGAAAGAGGAGAGAGGATGGAGGGATCAGGGGAGAAAGAGGAGAGAGGATGGAGGGATCAGGGGAGAAAGAGGAGAGAGGATGGAGGCATATGGGGAGAAAGAGGAGAGAGGATGGAGGGATCAGGGGAGAAAGAGGAGAGAGGACGGAGGCATCAGGGGAGAAAGAGGAGTGAGGACGGAGGGATCAGGGGAGAAAGAGGAGAGGGGACGGAGGGATCAGGGGAGAAAGAGGAGAGGGGACGGAGGGATCAGGGGAGAAAGAGGAGAGGGGATGGAGGGATCAGAGGAGAGGGGATGGAGGGATCAGGGGAGAAAGAGGAGAGAGGATGGAGGGATCAGGGGAGAAAGGATGGAGGGATCAGGGGAGAAAGGATGGAGGGATCAGGGGAGAAAGGAGAGAAGAGAGGATGGAGGGATCAGGGGAGGAAGACGAGAGAGGACGGAGGGATCAGGGGAGAAAGAGGAGAGAGGACGGAGGGATCAGGGGATCAGGGGAGAAAGAGGAGAGAGGATGGAGGGATCAGGGGAGAAAGAGGAGAGGGGATGGAGGGATCAGGGGAGAAAGAGGAGAGGGGATGGAGGGATCAGGGGATCAGGGGAGAAAGAGGAGAGAAGATGGAGGGATCAGGGGACAAAGAGGAGAGGGGATGGGGGGGTCAGGGGAGAAAGAGGAGAGGGGATGGAGGGATCAGGGGAGAAAGAGGAGAGGGGATGGAGGGATCAGGGGATCAGGGGAGAAAGAGGAGAGAAGATGGAGGGATCAGGGGACAAAGAGGAGAGGGGATGGGGGGATCAGGGGACAAAGAGGAGAGGGGATGGGGGGATCAGGGGAGAAAGAGGAGAGGGGACGGAGCGATCAGGGGAGAAAGAGGAGAGGGGACAGAGCGATCAGGGGAGAAAGAGGAGAGGGGATGGAGGGATCAGGGGAGAAAGAGGAGAGAGGATGGAGGGATCAGGGGAGAAAGAGGAGAGGGGATGGAGGGATCAGGGGAGAAAGAGGAGAGGGGATGGAGGAATCAGGGGAGAAAGAGTAGAGGGGATGGAGGGATCAGGGGAGAAAGAGGAGAGTAGAGAGGATGGAGGGATCAGGGGAGAAAACAACATCAGCACTGATCAACCTTTATTAAGCTACAGGAAGATTCACCTGGGTGGATCAGTGAAGAACATGGCGAGCTGTCATACCCTGCACGCATACACGCTATAAAAGCACACTTTTATTTCCTGCCTTATTACATTTCGCCACACCCCCTCTTTAAATTAGCTCTCACCCAAATGATGCAAATGAGACACTTTTACCTTTGATATTACTCCTTAATACGCAGACATACCTTAATGCATAGCAACATGTCCTTCACATTAAAGACAACGGGCCTCACGAGTGGCACAGCGTTCTAAGGCACTGCTTCGCAGTGCTAGAGGCATCGCTGCAAACCCGGGTTCGATCCCAGGCTGTATCACAACCGAGCGTGATCGGGAGTCCAATAAGGCGTCGCATAATTAGCCCAGCGTCGTCCGGGTTAGGGGAGGGTTTGGCCCAGCGTCGACCCGGGTTAGGGGAGGGTTTGGCCTGGTGGGCTTTACTTGGCTCTTCGCACTCTAGAGACTCCTTGTGGCGGGCCGGCTGGGTTAAGCGGGCGGGTGTTAAGAAGTGGGGTTTGGCGGGTCATGTTTCGGAAGACGTTTGACTCAACCTTTGCCTCCCGAGCCCTTTGGGGAGTTGCAGCGAAGAGACAATTTCAAAATGTAAAAACAAGAAAAACCAATTTGTAAGTCGCTCTGGATAAGAGCGTCTGCTAAATGACTTAAATGTAAATGTAAAAACGGATGGATGCAATGGATGCAAAACCAAGTCTAGCTTTGGTTCCCTGAGATAATCTTCATTTAGCATTAGCCGTTGGTTCAATGAGGCCTGAACTTCAATTTTATTTAGCCTGCAGGAGACGGGAACCTCTTTCTCTCCCATGGAGGGACAGACAGACAAGTTGAAAGACAGACAGACTACGCTAGACCACACAGGTCAGAGTCAGGGAGCGGATGCATGCCAACTCGTCCAAGCATCTTCATTTGAAAAACTCATTAAGCCACTTGATTAAGGAAACCCTTTAATGTATTTCTGAGGGTGTCACAAAGTGAAGCGCACCAAGACATCACGATTCGACGCAATCAACTTCTTCACCAGCGTTCTTATTACCAGTCGGTAAAGTGGATCCTTGTCTCCTTCCACCACCTCCTCTGGATCAGTGCCTGCCTTACTGTGGGAGGAGCCCTGCCTGCCTGAACTGTTACTGTCGTAACACACTCACACTAACCACTCCTAGTGAGGCTGCAGCCGCATGTAGCCATGCCAGTCTGCCAGAGGATCTCATAAATGAGTGTCATCAGTTGTGTAAAGATATTGGCAGAACTAAATCCTGCTGACATGCACACCCTGAGGCCACAGTGCGCTGGCGAGCATCAGCCATATCGTTATCCTGCTCCTGTTTTTAGGTCTGAGGAAGGGAACATTTTTAAGGACAAGTGATGCTTTATTTCATCCTGCAGTTCAGCAATGTGGCATCAGGCTGCCTGTGTGTGTGTGTGTGTGTGTGTGTGTGTGTGTGTGTGTGTGTTATCAGGTGGACATTCCACTCATCACTACTCATAATTTGTCAGCTGGTTAAGCAGTAATAGAGCACTTGGCTACTGTTTCAAATGTGTTCCAAATGTGGGCCAACTGTGAGTAGGTACCACATTTTCTTCCCAAATGTGGGTGAATTTCTACTTTCATTGAATGCAGACATTCACCTAATTTATCACTGACATTCATGTCCTTTGTGGGAACTAATCTAGGGGTTATATATGCTGTGATAGTGGTATCTAGAGGTTATATATGCTGTGATAGGGGTTATATATGCTGTGATAGGGGTTATATATGCTGTGATAGTGGTTATATATGCTGTGATAGTGGTATCTAGAGGTTATATATGCTGTGATAGTGGTTATATATGCTGTGATAGGGGTTATATATGCTGTGATAGTGGTATCTAGAGGTTATATATGCTGTGATAGTGATTATATATGCTGTGATAGTGGTATCTTGAGGTTATATATGCTGTGATAGTGGTTATATGCTGTGATAGTGGTAACTAGGGGTTATATATGCTGTGATAGTGGTAACTAGAGGTGATATATGCTGTGATAGTGGTGTCTAGAGGTTATATATGCTGTGATAGTGGTATCTAGAGGTTATATATGCTGTGATAGTGGTGTCTAGAGGTTATATATGCTGTGATAGGGGTTATATATACTGTGATAGTGGTATCTAGAGGTTATATATGCTGTGATAGGGGTTATATATACTGTGATAGTGGTATCTAGAGGTGATATATGCTGTGATAGTGGTGTCTAGAGGTTATATATGCTGTGATAGTGGTATCTAGAGGTTATATATGCTGTGATAGTGGTATCTAGAGGTTATATATGCTGTGATAGTGGTATCTAGAGGTTATATATGCGGTGATAGGGGTATCTAGAGGTTATATATGCTGTGATAGTGGTTATATATGCTGTGATAGGGGTTATATATGCTGTGATAGTGGTTATATATGCTGTGAAAAGGGTTATATATGCTGTGATAGTGGTATCTAGAGGTTATATATGCTGTGATAGTGGTTATATATGCTGTGATAGGGGTATCTAGAGGTTATATATGCTGTGATAGGGGTTATATATGCTGTGATAGGGGTTATATATGCTGTGATAGTGGTTATATATGCTGTGATAGTGGTATCTAGAGGTTATATATGCTGTGATAGTGGTTATATATGCTGTGATAGGGGTTATATATGCTGTGATAGTGGTATCTAGAGGTTATATATGCTGTGATAGTGATTATATATGCTGTGATAGTGGTATCTTGAGGTTATATATGCTGTGATAGTGATTATATATGCTGTGATAGTGGTAACTAGGGGTTATATATGCTGTGATAGTGGTAACTAGGGGTTATATATGCTGTGAAAGGGGTTATATATGCTGTGATAGGGGTATCTAGAGGTTATATATGCTGTGAAAGGGGTATCTAGGGGTTATATATGCTGTGATAGGGGTATCTAGAGGTTATATATGCTGTGATAGGGGTATCTAGAGGTTATATATGCTGTGATAGTGGTATCTAGAGGTTATATATGCTGTGATAAGGGTATCTAGAGGTTATATATGCAGTGATAGTGGTATCTAGAGGTTATATATGCTGTGATAGTGGTATCTAGAGGTTATATATGCTGTGATAAGGGTATCTAGAGGTTATATATGCTGTGATAGTGGTTATATATATGCTGTGATAGTGGTATGTAGAGGTTATATATGCTGTGATAGTGGTTATGTATGCTGTGATAGTGGTATCTAGAGGTTATATATGCTGTGATAGTGGTTATATATTCTGTGATAGTGGTTATATATGCTGTGATAGTGGTATCTAGAGGTTATATATGCTGTGATAGTGGTTATATATGCTGTGATAGTGGTATCTAGAGGTGATATATGCTGTGATAGTGGTGTCTAGAGGGTATATATGCTGTGATCTAGAGGTTATATATGCTGTGATAGTGGTTATATATGCTGTGATAGTGGTATCTAGAGGTGATATATGCTGTGATAGTGGTGTCTAGAGGTTATATATGCTGTGATAGTGGTGATGTATGCTGTGGTAGTGATATCTAGAGGTTATATATGCTGTGATAGTGGTTATATATTCTGTGATAGTGGTTATATATGCTGTGATAGTGATATCTAGAGGTTATATATGCTGTGATAGTGATTATATATGCTGTGATAGTGGTATCTTGAGGTTATATATGCTGTGATAGTGGTTATATATGCTGTGATAGTGGTATCTTGAGGTTATATATGCTGTGATAGTGGTTATATATGCTGTGATAGTGGTTATATATGCTGTGATAGTGGTAACTAGGGGTTATATATGCTGTGATAGTGGTAACTAGGGGTTATATATGCTGTGAAAGGGGTTATATATGCTGTGATAGTGGTATCTAGAGGTTATATATGCTGTGATAGTGGTATCTAGAGGTTATATATGCTGTGATAGTGGTATCTAGAGGTTATATATGCTGTGATAGGGGTTATATATACTGTGATAAGGGTATCTAGAGGAAATAGATGCTGTGATAGGGGTATCTAGAGGTTATATATGCTGTGATAGTGGTATCTAGAGGTGATATATGCTGTGATAGTGGTGTCTAGAGGTTATATATGCTGTGATAGTGGTATCTAGAGGTTATATATGCTGTGATAGTGGTATCTAGAGGTTATATATGCTGCGATAGTGGTATCTAGAGGTGATATATGCTGTGATAGTGGTGTCTAGAGGTTATATATGCTGTGATAGGGGTTATATATACTGTGATAGTGGTATCTAGAGGTTATATATGCTGTGATAGGGGTTACATATACTGTGATAGTGGTATCTAGAGGTGATATATGCTGTGATAGTGGTGTCTAGAGGTTATATATGCTGTGATAGTGGTATCTAGAGGTTATATATGCTGTGATAGTGGTATCTAGAGGTTATATATGCTGTGATAGGGGTTATATATACTGTGATAGGGGTTATATATGCTGTGATAGTGGTTATATATGCTGTGAAAAGGGTTATATATGCTGTGATAGTGGTATCTAGAGGTTATATATGCTGTGATAGTGGTTATATATGCTGTGATAGGGGTTATATATGCTGTGATAGTGGTATCTAGAGGTTATATATGCTGTGATAAGGGTATCTAGAGGTTATAGATGCTGTGATAGGGGTATCTAGAGGTTATATATGCTGTGAAAAGGGTATCTAGAGGTTATAGATGCTGTGATAGGGGTATCTAGAGGTTATATATGCTGTGATAGTGGTTATGTATGCTGTGATAGTGGTATCTAGAGGTTATATATGCTGTGATAGTGGTTATATATTCTGTGATAGTGGTTATATATGCTGTGATAGTGGTATCTAGAGGTTATATATGCTGTGATAGTGGTTATATATGCTGTGATAGTGGTATCTAGAGGTGATATATGCTGTGATAGTGGTGTCTAGAGGTTATATATGCTGTGATAGTGGTATCTAGAGGTGATATATGCTGTGATAGTGGTGTCTAGAGGTTATATATGCTGTGATAGTGGTATCTAGAGGTTATATATGCTGTGATAGTGGTATCTAGAGGTTATATATGCTGTGATAGTGGTATCTAGAGGTTATATATGCTGCGATAGTGGTATCTAGAGGTGATATATGCTGTGATAGTGGTGTCTAGAGGTTATATATGCTGTGATAGGGGTTATATATACTGTGATAGTGGTATCTAGAGGTTATATATGCTGTGATAGGGGTTATATATACTGTGATAGTGGTATCTAGAGGTGATATATGCTGTGATAGTGGTGTCTAGAGGTTATATATGATGTGATAGTGGTATCTAGAGGTTATATATGCTGTGATAGTGGTATCTAGAGGTTATATATGCTGTGATAGTGGTATCTAGAGCTTATATATGCGGTGATAGGGGTATCTAGAGGTTATATATGCTGTGATAGTGGTATCTAGAGGTGATATATGCTGTGATAGGGGTTATATATACTGTGATAGTGGTATCTAGAGGTTATATATGCTGTGATAGGGGTTATATATACTGTGATAGTGGTATCTAGAGGTGATATATGCTGTGATAGTGGTATCTAGAGGTGATATATGCTGTGATAGTGGTATCTAGAGGTGATATATGCTGTGATAGTGGTGTCTAGAGGTTATATATGCTGTGATAGTGGTATCTAGAGGTTATATATGCTGTGATAGTGGTATCTAGAGGTGATATATGCTGTGATAGTGGTATCTAGAGGTTATATATGCTGTGATAAGGGTATCTAGAGGTTATAGATGCTGTGATAGGGGTTATATATATGCTGTGATAGTGGTATCTAGAGGTTATATATGCTGTGATAGTGGTTATGTATGCTGTGATAGTGGTATCTAGAGGTTATATATGCTGTGATAGTGGTTATATATTCTGTGATAGTGGTTATATATGTTGTGATAGTGGTATCTAGAGGTTATATATGCTGTGATAGTGGTTATATATGCTGTGATAGTGGTTATATATGCTGTGATAGTGGTATCTAGAGGTGATATATGCTGTGATAGTGGTATCTAGAGGTTATATATGCTGTGATAGGGCTTATATATACTGTGATAGTGGTATCTAGAGGTGATATATGCTGTGATAGTGGTGTCTAGAGGTTATATATGCTGTGATAGTGGTATCTAGAGGTGATATATGCTGTGATAGTGGTGTCTAGAGGTTATATATGCTGTGATAGTGGTATCTAGAGGTTATATATGCTGTGATAGTGGTTATATATGCGGTGATATGCCAAGCGTGTGAATCCAGGTCCTCTCATTAAACCGTTTCTCTGCCTTCCCCCCTGGATCATACAAACAGGAGACAAGACAGCATGCTCTCTCCTCAGCTCCTCAGAGTCTTCACTTTACTTGGTAAACAAAATAGTCATTACTCCAGGAAGGGACATGTCTCTCTTTCCAGGGAGGGAAGGAGATAGAGGGAGGATGGTACAGTTTGTAAATGAAGGAATTCATTAAGTTTAGTGAAAGTGACAAGGCTGGAGACAACATCCAAGGTTTGGATTACAAAGATACAATTTGTTATTCATGACTGAGCCTGTGTGTTTGCGTGTGTGTTTCTCTGTCTAGCCTCAAGAACTGAATGTGTTTTGTTCTGATCCTTGGCCGATAGTGCTGATAACATGCAATTCACTGAAGAACTTGTAATGATTGCAATATTATATCTTTAACACGCTGCTTTAATTACAGCCCTTCCCAGAAATGAATGTGTTCAGACCATAGAGAGAGGGAGAGAGAGAGAGCGCCAGTGACCACACAAAGAATGAGGACGGGCTATTGTAAAGACACAGACACAGCTATTACGTAAGTACACGGCACAGATATATCTGAAGTAGGTTTGTGGAATATACATGTTTGTATATAGAGAAAAGGTTGTGTTTTATGCTCTCTTGGTATGTGATAAGCACCGGTTCTAAAAAGGTTAAAAAACATACATCAAAATAGACATGATCTACTACTCATATCAAATCACTCACTTAGACAGTAATGATCATGATAACAAGAGTAATATCACCACAACCAATGAATGAAACAGCCCGTTTAGCAACAGACTGGCAGGGGGATGAGTAACGCATCATTACTTTGCCCTGAAATGATGTGAAATGTTTAAAACAGCTCAGTGAAGGTCAAGCTAAATGATGCTAAGCAGTCCACGTTGCTGGCCTCTAAATGAAATCACTGAACTCTCCAGAACATCTCTGCACCTCTTCACCATCAATCAACAACGGTGGAGCACGAGGGTCTGTCTGTCTTCCCCTCTCTGCATCTCTGTGTTGCAGTATCTCTTCCACTCTCTCTAGGTACTTTCCACTGTCCCATACATGCATGGCACTTACAATACATTGGTTCATTCTAGGTAGTGTGCTATGATGTACAGTTGTCTTTTGTCTCCACCATCTCATTAACCCTTCAGCTTGTCCAATCAGTGTCCCTTCGTTAACCTTACAGGTCCAATCAACAATCAGCCTCCTCTGTCCTCCCCTCAAACCACGAAGGACGGCATTGCCTCTCCTAACCTGACCAGGGCCTTGTTACGGTGGACGAGACATGTGTTCAACTAAAGGAAGGGTCATGTTTCCCAAAGATGCTCTTTAGTGCCACTGATCATTAAGAGGGGTGGCCACTCACTGAGCTCCACACAACCCTGAGCTCCACACAACCCTGAGCTCCACACAACACAACCCTGAGCTCCACACAACACAACCCTGAGCTCCACACAACACAACCCTGAGCTCCACACAACACAACCCTGAGCTCCACACAACACAACCCTGTGCTCCACACAACACAACCCTGTGCTCCACACAACACAACCCTGTGCTCCACACAACACAACCCTGTGCTCCACACAACACAACCCTGAGCTCCACACAACACAACCCTGTGCTCCACACAACACAACCCTGTGCTCCACACAACACAACCCTGTGCTCCACACAACACAACCCTGTGCTCCACACAACACAACCCTGTGCTCCACACAACACAACCCTGTGCTCCACACAACACAACCCTGTGCTCCACGAAGATAGTTGACTGGTGTAACAAATCAAGCGTTGATTTGAAGTGGTTCAAATAACAAGACAAAGCTGAGAAGTAGCCAGAGCTTTTCTGTATGTTTTTTGTGGGGGGATGTTATCTAATCATCATAATTCTGTGATGAGGCGGTTGATGAGCTGTAATTAATGTAATATTTACAACAGTGAAATGCACCCAAAAAATTGTCTTGGACTCACCCGGAAAAATCAGGTTGGTTGTATTTTGAGTGAAGATTCACCATTTTGTAATAGAGGAAAGTAGTGTGAGCTTCATGGGGTTAAAGGTTAACAGCCTGGAAGAAACAGAGTGCCTGATGGGTAAAAGTTATGGTAGGTCACAGTAACCTCCATATACCGTAACTAACCAGCTAAAGAGTTCAATAAAAGCTAACCCTAACCATCCAGCTATAGCTAACCATAAGCACATTACAGAGTGTCTCTCAGGCTACACAACATGTTCATAATGGATGAAAACACACTTCAGATCCAGAAAATTACATCATTTGCAATAAAGGCCTAATAATGTCATCATGAGAGCCAGATAGATGCAATGCATGCCCCTCTTATGGATCATTATAGCACGGCAATGAGCTATTGACAAAGGACCGAAACAGCTAGAGGGAAAATTGCTTATGTACAAAAATTGCTTATAAAAGTGGCAATACAAAAGATTAGGGAATGGACTAAAATATGATAAGGCCTCATTCAGTGGTACTAAGTCAATCACCATGGTTGTTGTTATTTAGCCCCCTGGTAGTTGAAACATATGCAGCACATTACCTATTCAGCATTAGAAGGAGTTGCAGTACTTTTCACAGCAGGAGGTTCTTAAAAATCTTTTTATGAAATCCTAGCTGACACAGTAGGGAGGTAGTGTCGTGACTGAGTCAGATATGAAAACAATACTAATACATAATCACACTGAATAGTAGTACATACAGTTAAACCTTAACCGACTAAAATAATATTTGCAAACAAAACGAAGTGGTTTCACCATGTCAGTCAAACAACCGTGATGATTGTTTGGGCATACCGGTAGCCAATGTTGTAATTCTCATGCGGCAGACTTTTAACCGAACATTGAATCATTTCAGGATATAAAATGGCTCTCTGCGTGCTCAGTCCCCTCCTGTACTCCCTGTTCACTCATGACTGCACGGCCAGGCACGACTCCAACACCATCATTACATTTGCGGATGACACAACAGTGTTAGGCCTGATCACCGACAACAACGAGACTATAGGGAGGAGGTCAGAGACCTGGCCGTGTGGTGCCAGGACAACAACCTCTCCCTCAACGTGATCAAGACAAAGGAGATGATTGTGGACCACAGGAAAAGGAGGACCGAGCACGCCCCAATTCTCATCAACGGGGCTACAGGGGAGCAGGCTGAGAGCTTCAAGTTCCTTGGTGTCTACATCACCAACAAACTATGCGCAGAGAGCATCATGAAGAACAAGGAACACACCAGGCAGGTCCGAGATACTGTTGTGAAGAAGTTTAAAGCCGGATTTGGATACAAAAATATTTCCCAAGCTTTAAACATCCCAAGGAGCCCTGTGCAAGCGCTAATATTGAAATGGAAGGAGTATCAGACCACTGCAAATCTACCAAGACCTGGCTGTCCCTCTAAACTTTCAGCTCATACAAGGAGAAGACTGATCAGAGATGCAGCCAAGAGGCCCATGATCACTCTGGATGAACTGCAGAGATCTACAGCTGAGGTGGGAGACTCTGTCCATAGGACAACAATCAGTAGTATATTGCACAAATCTGGCCTTTATGGAAGAGTGGCAAGAAGAAAGCCATTTCTTAAAGATATCCATAAAAAGTTTTGTTTAAAGTTTGCCACAAGCCACCTGGGAGACACACCAAACATTTTTATTTTTATTTTTTACCTTTATTTAACCAGGCAAGTCAGTTAACCTCTTGAAACTCCCCATCCCGGATCCGGGATCGTGACTAAAGCCTCAGGCTCATTAGCATAACGCAACGTTAACGATTTCTGAAAATCGCAAATAAAATTAAAATAATGCGTTTGCTCTCAAGCTTAGCCTTTTCTTAACAACACTGTCATCTCAGATTTTCAAAATATGCTTTTGAACCATAGAAATTGACTAATTTGTGTAAGAGTATGCAAAGCTAGCATATCATTTTGTGTAGCACGTAGCATTTGTAGCACGTAGCACATGTAGCACGCAACATTTTCACAAAAGCCAGATAACCAAATAAATAAAATCATTTACCTTTGAAGAGCTTCTGATGTTTTCAATGAGGAGACTCTCAGTCACATGCCAAATGCGCAGTGTTTCCTGAAAGCGTCTGTGTGTAGGAGAAATCGTTCCGTTTTCTACATTGCGCCTGGCTACTGAAACGAACCGAAAATGCAGTCACCTACAACGTAAAACTTTTTCCGGATTAACTACATAATATCGACCGAAACATGGCAAACGTTGTTTGGAATCAGTCCTCAAGGTGTTTTTTCACATATCTCTTCATTGACATGCAGTTCGTGGAAGCTTGCTTTACTCTCTGTATCGTTTGGAAAAATACTGGCAGGTGACTTTTGCGCACCAATTTCGGCGCAGGACACCGGGCGGACACGTGGTAAATGTGGTCTCTTATGGTCAATCTTCCAATGATCTGCCTACAAATACGTCACAATGCTGCAGACACCTTGGGGAAACGACAGAAAGGGCAGACTCATTCCTCTTGCGTTCACAGCCATATAAGGAGATCATGACAAACAGAGCCTCAAAAATCCTTGTCATTTCCTGGATGCCATCTCATGATCTTTGTATTTCTGGACACGTCAGAGTGTTTTCTTTCGAACAGTAGCAATTATATGCATAGTCGAGCAGCTTTTTGTGACAAAATATCTTGTTTTTTCCGGTTCCGGTTGGAGCGAGCGGTCGCATCTACACTTCGGTCCGCAGGTAGTATAACTTTTCATTACATTTCGTTATAGTACAACGGTTTGATTTGTCTTATCTTAGCAATTTCTTCTTAGCTAGCTACATAGCCGTCTTTGTATCAACGACAATTGCATATTATCGTATTTCGTCGTCCTAACGTATCTGCCCAGCAGCTAGCTAAGCAGCTAGCTAACATCCACTGTCCACTAGCACTGTAGAAACTATTACACTCAACTGAACGACTCGATTAGCGGAGTGTCAGCTAGCTACATAGTTGTCTTCGCTGTCTTCGTATCCAAGATAATTGTGCAGTTTAGAGTGTGTAGACTTAGAGTGATTATCTTAATTTACCGAGGTTAGCTAGCCAGCTATTTGTCGTCCTTAACGTAGGAAATGCTGCTAGCTAGCTAGCCAACCACAGCTAGCCAACCTCTACCGAATTGAACTCCAACTACCCGGTCAACATTCCGCGTCGCTCCACAGGTAGTATCACATTTTTCATTTCACTTCATTACAGTACAACGGTTTGATTTGTTTGATCGTAGCTAGCCAGCTACATAGCCGTCTTTGTATCTAAGACAATTGTGTAGTCTAGAGCGATTTTCTAGGTTAGCTGGCCAGCTATTGTCGTTCTTCTAACGTAGCTAGCCAGCTAGCCCCCGAATAGCAGCACTGTAGTAACTATTACAGTACAACGGTTTGTTTTGTTTGATCGTAGCTAGCCAGCTACATAGCGGTCTTTGTATCTAAGTCAATTGTTTAGCCTAGAGCGATTTTCTAGGTTAGCTACATCGCAGCCACTACCAGCTAGCCTACTCCAGCAGTACTGTATCATTTCAATCATTTTAGTCAATAAGATTCTTGCTACGTAGCTTAACTTTCTGAACATTCGAGACGTGTAGTCCACTTGTCATTCCAATCTCCTTTGCATTAGCGTAGCCTCTTCTGTACCCTGTCAACTATGTGTCTATCTATCCCTGTTCTCTCCTCTCTGCACAGACCATACAAACGCTCCACACCGCGTGGCCGCGGCCACCCTAATCTGTTGGTCCCAGCGCGCACGACCCACGTGGAGTTCCTGGTCTCCGGTAGCCTCTGGAACTGCCGATCTGCGGCCAACAAGGCAGAGTTCATCTCAGCCTATGCCTCCCTCCAGTCCCTCGACTTCCTGGCACTGACGGAAACATGGATCACCACAGATAACACTGCTACTCCTACTGCTCTCTCTTCGTCCGCCCACGTGTTCTCGCACACCCCGAGAGCTTCTGGTCAGCGGGGTGGTGGCACCGGGATCCTCATCTCTTCCAAGTGGTCATTCTCTCTCTCTCCCCTTACCCATCTATCTATCGCCTCCTTTGAATTCCATGCTGTCACAGTTACCAGCCCTTTCAAGCTTAACATCCTTATCATTTATCGCCCTCCAGGTTCCCTCGGAGAGTTCATCAATGAGCTTGATGCCTTGATAAGCTCCTTTCCTGAGGACGGCTCACCTCTCACAGTCCTGGGCGACTTTAACCTCCCCACGTCTACCTTTGACTCATTCCTCTCTGCCTCCTTCTTTCCACTCCTCTCCTCTTTTGACCTCACCCTCTCACCTTCCCCCTACTCACAAGGCAGGCAATACGCTCGACCTCATCTTTACTAGATGCTGTTCTTCCACTAACCTCATTGCAACTCCCCTCCAAGTCTCCGACCACTACCTTGTATCCTTTTCCCTCTCGCTCTCATCCAACACTTCCCACACTGCCCCTACTCGGATGGTATCGCGCCGTCCCAACCTTCGCTCTCTCTCCCCCCGCTACTCTCTCCTCTTCCATCCTATCATCTCTTCCCTCTGCTCATACCTTCTCCAACCTTTCTCCTGAGTCTGCCTCCTCAACCCTCCTCTCTTCCCTTTCTGCATCCTTTGACTCTCTATGTCCCCTATCCTCCAGGCCGGCTCGGTCCTCCCCTCCCGCTCCGTGGCTCGATGACTCATTGCGAGCTCACAGAACAGAGCTCCGGGCAGCCGAGCGGAAATGGAGGAAAACTCGCCTCCCTGCGGACCTGGCATCCTTTCACTCCCTCCTCTCTACATTTTCCTCCTCTGTCTCTGCTGCTAAAGCCACTTTCTACCACTCTAAATTCCAAGCATCTGCCTCTAACCCTAGGAAGCTCTTTGCCACCTTCTCCTCCCTCCTGAATCCTCCTCCCCCTCCCCCCCTCCTCCCTCTCTGCAGATGACTTCGTCAACCATTTTGAAAAGAAGGTCGACGACATCCGATCCTCGTTTGCTAAGTCAAACGACACCGCTGGTTCTGCTCACACTGCCCTACCCTGTGCTCTGACCTCTTTCTCCCCTCTCTCTCCAGATGAAATCTCGCTTCTTGTGACGGCCGGCCGCCCAACAACCTGCCCGCTTGACCCTATCCCCTCCTCTCTTCTCCAGACCATTTCCGGGGACCTTCTCCCTTACCTCACCTCGCTCATCAACTCATCCCTGACCGCTGGCTACGTCCCTTCCGTCTTCAAGAGAGCGAGAGTTGCACCCCTTCTGAAAAAACCTACACTCGATCCCTCCGATGTCAACAACTACAGACCAGTATCCCTTCTTTCTTTTCTCTCCAAAACTCTTGAACGTGCCGTCCTTGGCCAGCTCTCCCGCTATCTCTCTCAGAATGACCTTCTTGATCCAAATCAGTCAGGTTTCAAGACTAGTCATTCAACTGAGACTGCTCTTCTCTGTATCACGGAGGCGCTCCGCACTGCTAAAGCTAACTCTCTCTCCTCTGCTCTCATCCTTCTAGACCTATCGGCTGCCTTCGATACTGTGAACCATCAGATCCTCCTCTCCACCCTCTCCGAGTTGGGCATCTCCGGCGCGGCCCACGCTTGGATTGCGTCCTACCTGACAGGTCGCTCCTACCAGGTGGCGTGGCGAGAATCTGTCTCCTCGCCACGCGCTCTCACCACTGGTGTCCCCCAGGGCTCTGTTCTAGGCCCTCTCCTATTCTCGCTATACACCAAGTCACTTGGCTCTGTCATAACCTCACATGGTCTCTCCTATCATTGCTATGCAGACGACACACAATTAATCTTCTCCTTTCCCCTTCTGATGACCAGGTGGCGAATCGCATCTCTGCATGTCTGGCAGACATATCAGTGTGGATGACGGATCACCACCTCAAGCTGAACCTCGGCAAGACGGAGCTGCTCTTCCTCCCGGGGAAGGACTGCCCGTTCCATGATCTCGCCATCACGGTTGACAACTCCATTGTGTCCTCCTCCCAGAGCGCTAAGAACCTTGGCGTGATCCTGGACAACACCCTGTCGTTCTCAACCAACATCATGGCGGTGGCCCGTTCCTGTAGGTTCATGCTCTACAACATCCGCAGAGTACGACCCTGCCTCACACAGGAAGCGGCGCAGGTCCTAATCCAGGCACTTGTCATCTCCCGTCTGGATTACTGCAACTCGCTGTTGGCTGGGCTCCCTGCCTGTGCCATTAAACCCTACAACTCATCCAGAACGCCGCAGCCCGTCTGGTGTTCAACCTTCCCAAGTTCTCTCACGTCACCCCGCTCCTCCGCTCTCTCCACTGGCTTCCAGTTGAAGCTCGCATCCGCTACAAGACCATGGTGCTTGCCTACGGAGCTGTGAGGGGAACGGCACCGCAGTACCTCCAGGCTCTGATCAGGCCCTACACCCAAGCAAGGGCACTGCGTTCATCCACCTCTGGCCTGCTCGCCTCCCTACCATTGAGGAAGTACAGTTCCCGCTCAGCCCAGTCAAAACTGTTCGCTGCTCTGGCCCCCCAATGGTGGAACAAACTCCCTCACGACGCCAGGACAGCGGAGTCAATCACCACCTTCCGGAGACACCTGAAACCCCACCTCTTCAAGGAATACCTAGGATAAGATAAGTAATCCTTCTCACCACCCCCCCTTAATGATTTAGATGCACTATTGTAAAGTGGCTGTTCCACTGGATGTCAGAAGGTGAATTCACCAATTTGTAAGTCGCTCTGGATAAGAGCGTCTGCTAAATGACTTAAATGTAATGTAAATGTTTAAAACGGGAACGTTTTTCATCCAAAAATGAAATTGCGCCCCTAGAGTTTCAACAGGTTAAGAACAAATTCTTATTTTCAATGACGGCCTGGGAACAGTGGGTTAACTGCCTGTTCAGGGGCAGAACGACAGATTTGTACCTTGTCAGCTCGGGGGTTTGAACTCGCAACCTTCCGGTTACTAGTCCAACGCACTAACCACTAGGCTACACTGCCGCCCCGGTGTGGAAGAAGGTGCTCTGGTCAGATGAAACCAAAATTGAACATTTTGGCAACAATGCAAAACGTTATGTTTGGCGTAAAAGCAACACAGCACATCACCCTGAACACACCATACCCACTGTCAAACATGGTGGTGGCAGCATCATGGTTTGGGCCTGCTTTTCTTCAGCAGGGACAGGTAAGATGGTTAAAATTGATGGGAAGATGGATGGAGCCAAATACAGGACCATTCTGGAAGAAAACCTGATGGAGTCTGCAAAAGACCTGAGACTGGGACGGAGATTTGTCTTCCATCAAGACAATGATCCAAAACATAAAGTAAAATCTACAATGGAATGGTTCAAAAATAAACATATCCAGGTGTTAGAATGGCCAAGTCAAAGTCCAGACCTGAATCCAATCGAGAATCTGTGGAAAGAACTGAAAACTGCTGTTCACAAATGCTCCCCATCCAACCTCACTGAGCTCGAGCTGTTTTGCAAGGAGGAATGGGAAAAAATGTCAGTCTCTCGATGTGCAAAACTGATAGAGACATACCCCAAGTGACTTACTGCTGGAATCGCAGCAAAAGGTGGCGCTACAAAGTATTAACTTAAGGGGGCTGAATAATTTTGCACGCCCAATATTTCAGTTTTTGATTTGTTAAAAAAGTTTTAAATATCCAATAAATGTTGTTCCACTTCATGATTGTGTCCCACTTGTTGTTGATTCTTCACAAAAAAATACAGTTTTATATCTTTATGTGTGAAGCCTGAAATGTGGCAAAAGGTCGCAAAGTTCAAGGGGGCCGAATACTTTCGCAAGGCACTGTATGTAACACAGATGAGACAGGTAGTATAACAGTCTTTGGCTAAAATGCTGCTAGTGATACGTGGTACCGCAATGCGCCTGAGACAAACTGAGCATTTATTTTCCAGAATCAATGTTCATTGACAGTCCTGTTTTAGTAGTGTCTACTCTGCACACAATTGGAAGAGTTGAGACATAACAAAGGCATGGTTAGGAAGGTTAACTTCTCCTCTGTTAAAGTCAAATAACGTCTCAATGTGTTTCCGTGTCCCATTCGGCTGGACCAAACCTCAAATGTCAGAGAGGAAGAAGATCTCTCTCAACTTTGTTGGTGTGAGTGGCAGGGGGAGGGACTTGGTGTGAGTGGCTTGGTGTGTATAAACATAGAGAAATAGGAGAAGTGAAAGGGTTCACTTTCACCAATATCTGTCCAAAATAAGCCCAATGCTTTTCTATGGGATTATTTTGGACCTAAACTTGTCGCCGGCCTTTGGGACAACGACTCCCATTGTTAGTAGTGAGATGTACCGATATGACATTTATGGCCGATACCAACATCCGATATTTTCCTTGACAAAAAACCTGATAACCTGATCTCTCTCACACACACACACACACACACACACACACACACACACACACACACACACACACACACACACACACACACACACACACACACACACACACACACACACACACACACACACACACACACACACACACACACACACACACAGCGGTCTAAGGCACTGCATTTCAGTGCAAGAGGCATCACTAAAGTTACTGGTTCAAATCCTGGCGTCGTCCTGGTTTGCCCGGGGTAGGCCGTCATTGTAAATAAGAATTTGTTCTTAACTGACTTGCTAGTTAAATAATGGCTACACACAAACACCACACTGACCAAAAACCACTTACATATGTCCCCATTACCAGTAAAACAATCAAAATCTATTTCTTTCACTTACTAGCTGGGCTGTTTCGTTGTTCATTTGTTCAGTCGTTTCATTCTCAACCAGGATTTCTATGGAACACTGTTTGGGTCTTTGCGTGTTTTCTTACACTTTCAAATGACTGCTGGACTTGTTGACTGCTCGGTCCACACAGCAGACATTGTGGGCTAGGTTAGGAATGCTGCGTTGCATGTGTAGGGCAACATTTTACGTGGCGCCATTAAGTCACGTACCTACGTTATATAGGTATGCACGGTAGCTTTTACACTGGTTTTTAATGTTGGCGTTTTAAACTAGACATCGGGCCGATACCGATGTTGGCATTTTTAGCTAATATTGTCAGATTCCGTCATGTTCACCGATATATCGTGCATCCCTAATTGTTAGGGGGCGATACAGGCATTTGGAAAATCACGCAAAAAAACATGCATTCAAATGAATCAGATATATCGACCAGCCCAAACACACACACCCACACCTTAATTAGCTATGATGAAGTGAGAACATTAAGGGCCTTCTTCTACAGTGATGCAGTGATCAGGAAGCTAGACATACTCATGAATAATCAATCTAATGTCTATTAAGATAGACGGTGTCTGCTTTTAATAGGCAAGACTATTTACACAAGACAAACAACATCAGAGGACTAATCACAAGGGATGTGACCCAAATGTAACCCTTATTCCCTATATAGTGCACTACCTTTACACAGGGCCAGGGTCAAAAGTAGTGCACTAAATAGGGAATAGGGTGCCATCTGGAGCCTTTTGAGGACATCTGAGACAGAGTGTGCTGATGATTCAAGCTGTTTTAACAACCGATCCAGGAGTTGACTACTGAAACACTGCTCAAGAAGACAACGACAGCGGATACATATAACAGAGTCAAAAGTAGTACATTATATATGGAATATGTCATCAGATGACATCATATCAGTCCTGCACAACACATTCAGGCTGAATAAACACCACACCCAAACAAACATGACCTTTGGAATAATCGATTGAAGTGATGATCTTTTTAAATAGCTGCTCAATGTTGGTCCATGATTAGGTTAACGACCGCAACCGCAAACATGTTAAGAAAAGATCACAAGCACAGAAACACAAGGTGAAATTTGCTTGTCAGGACTTCATGAAGCTTGGATATAGATATATATATATATATATATATATAAATGAGAAAGAGACGCAGAGAGAGAGACACACACACACACACAGAGAGACACACACACACACAGAGAGACACACACACACACACAGAGAGAGACACACACACACAGAGAGAGAGAGACACACACAGAGAGAGAGAGAGACACAGAGATACAGAGAGAGAGAGAGACGGTGAGAGAAACTGTGAGAGAGAGATGGAGAGAGAGAAAAAGGCTATCAGAGAGACAAGACGATGGCTTCTGTCCTCAACGGCAGGGATCTAAGTGGTTCACACAAACATAAGTTATTTCTTTCTTCACCTAATTTTCCCTCTCCGCTCATCCCTAGCTCGCTTCCTCCCTCCCTCCATTAATTATTCCAATACTTGAACGGCATGTGAGCGAGCGCCAGCTCCTTAAATAGCACTCAGATTTCTAAAAACAGCAGAGGAGGCCACCAAGTTACCCAAATCCAGTGAATTATAGATGACGCTCTGTCCTGTACTGCTCTATAGACATAAAACACAGCAAGGGGGTTATGGGAAGCTCTTCGGAGGTAACACAAGTGTTTAAATGGTTAAGACAGAGGCTGTGTGTGTCTCTGTGTGCGTGTGTGTGTGTGTGTGTCTCTGTGTGCATGTGTGTGTGTGTGTGTGTGTGTATTCTGCATATTCCTGTCTGTCTGACCCAATAACTGATGTTCAGGGGAGCAGACCAAACACAGCCCAACATAGTAACTTTGCCAGCACTCAAAACACACGCAACAAAACACACGCAACTGAGCGGATTCTGAGGTAAACAACAAGAAGAAAGGTTGACAGGTGTATGTGGTGGAGAAGGAGAGCCTGGCTGGCTCAGGCCCAGCCAGCTAGCGATCCAGCATTAACACCAACACAGCAGCACCTGTTCACGGTCTTGTGTATCTGTCCGTCGGTTTGTTTGTTCGTCTGACGTGTTAAGTTAGCAACTTAGAAGCCAATTAACTAGGCCTGCAAGATAAAGGAGCTCCAGCAGCAGATTACTGGCTTGCCCTGGGATGGATCAGTATTGGCAGCTCGACATGGGCTGGGGATAGGGATGGCGGCCCGAACCCAGAACCTCCCAACATCTCCATCCCTCCCCTCCCTCCCGTCTCTCATTACAGCAAATTGCAGCCATCCAGCGATGAGGATTTTAATTAGCCAAAATAATAACAAACAGGAGATGATCTTCCTATGCAGATGTCCACACACTGTTCTCTGCCTCTCCTCTGGTGCTCCTCTCTCTCTGCTCTGGTGCCTGACTGGTGGATGTACTGTAGTGTGCGGGAGCATCCCACAGGCTGTTCTCTCTCTCTGCTCTGGTACCTGACTGGTGGATGTACTGTAGTGTACGGGAGCATCCCACAGGCTGTTCTCTCTCTCTGCTCTGGTGCCTGACTGGTGGATGTACTGTAGTGTGCGGGAGCATCCCACAGGCTGTTCTCTCTCTCTACTCTGGTGCCTGACTGGTGGATGTACTGTAGTGTGCGGGAGCATCCCAAAGGCTGTTCTCTCTCTCTGCTCTGGTGCCTGACTGGTGGATGTACTGTAGTGTACGGGAGCATCCCACAGGCTGTTCTCTCTCTCTGCTCTGGTACCTGACTGGTGGATGTACTGTAGTGTACGGGAGCATCCCACAGGCTGTTCTCTCTCTCTGCTCTGGTGCCTGACTGGTGGATGTACTGTAGTGTACGGGAGCATCCCACAGGCTGTTCTCTCTCTCTGCTCTGGTGCCTGACTGGTGGATGTACTGTAGTGTACGGGAGCATCCCACAGGCTGTTCTCTCTCTCTGCTCTGGTGCCTGACTGGTGGATGTACGGGAGCATCCCACAGGCTGTTCTCTCTCTTTGCTCTGGTGCCTGACTGGTGGATGTACGGGAGCATCCCACAGGCTGTTCTCTCTCTCTGCTCTGGTGCCTGACTGGTGGATGTACTGTAGTGTACGGCAGCATCCCACAGGCTGTTCTCTCTCTCTGCTCTGGTGCCTGACTGGTGGATGTACTGTAGTGTGTGGGAGCATCCGCAGGCTGTGAGAAACCAGTGAGTCTAAAACGGCACCCTATGCCCGATGGGCCGTGGTCAAAAATAGTGCACTATATAGGTAACAGAGGTGCCAATTCAGGGGTCCAACACTCCTCTCCTCCTCAGTGAGTGTGAGGCTAAAGGCCCTCTCCCTCCCTCAGCTGTTAGAGGAGAAGGAAGGCTGTGGGTGGTCCTCTGAGTCTGTGCCAGGTGTGGTTATCATAGCCCACACAGAGGAACTAGGAGATCAGAGAAGAAACGAAAGCTGTTTGGAGACCCAGCTAAATGTGTGTGTGTGTGTGTGTGTGTGTGTGTGTGTGTGGATCCCGGAGGAGGACAGGGAGGAGGGCCAGCCGGGTCCGATCATTCACAACGCAGGAGAGAAGAGAGAAGCTCTGTTTAATGTTGCTTCATTAGACTAAACAGACTCTGATCATGACCTTCTAAACACCACATCCATTTTATATATATATTTACAGTCATCATTAATACACTACCCCAGGAAAACCCTGCCCGGTGGGAAGACTGATTCAAAGGCCACAACTTGGCATGGTGTAGTGGGCTCAGGGGAAAACTGAGAGAAGTACTAAAGGATGATGCTAGGGGAAAGAGAGGAAGAGAAGGAGAAGAGCGAGAGAGGGGGGAAAGAGAAGGAGATGAGAGAGGGGGAAAGAGAGGAAGATAAGGAGAAAGAGAGGGGGGGAAAGAGAAGGAGAAGAGAGAGAGGGGGAGACAAGGAGAAGAGAGAGAGAGGGGGGGAAAGAGAGGAAGAGAAGGAGAAGAGAGAGGGGGGAAAGAGAGGAAGAGAAGGAGAAAGAGAGGGGGAAAGAGAAGGAGAAGAGAGAGGGGGGAAAGAGAAGGAGAAGAGAGAGAGAGGGGGGGAAAGAGAAGGAGAAGAGAGAGAGGGGGGGGAAAGAGAAGGAGAAGAGAGAGAGAGGGGGGGAAAGAGAAGGAGAAGAGAGAGAGAGGGGGTAAAGAGAAGGAGAAGAGAGAGAGAGAGAGGGGGTAAAGAGAAGGAGAAGAGAGAGAGAGAGAGGGGGTAAAGAGAATGAGAAGAGAGAGGGGGGAAGAGAAGGAGAAGAGAGAGAGGGGGGAAGAGAAGGAGAAGAGAGAGAGAGGGGGGGGGAAAGAGAAGCAGAGAAGAGAGAGAGAGGGGAGGAAAGAGAGGAAGAGAAGGAGAAGAGAGAGAGAGGGGGGAGGAAAGAGAGGAAGAAAAGGAGAAGAGAGAGATAGGGGGAAAGAGAAAGAGAAGCAGAGAAGGAGAAGAGAGAGAGGGGGGGAAGAGAGGAAGAGAAGGAGAGAAGGAGAAGAGAGAGAGAGGGGGGAAAGAGAGGAAGAGAAGGAGAGAAGGAGAAGAGAGAGAGGGGGGGAAAGAGAAGGAGAAGAGAGAGAGAGAGGGGGTAAAGAGAATGAGAAGAGAGAGAGAGAGAGGGGGTAAAGAGAATGAGAAGAGAGAGGGGGAAGAGAAGGAGGAGAGAGAGAGAGGGGGGGAAAGAGAAGCAGAGAAGAGAGAGAGAGGGGAGGAAAGAGAGGAAGAGAAGGAGAAGAGAGAGAGGGGGGAAAGAGAAAGAGAAGCAGAGAAGGAGAAGAGAGAGAGGGGGGGAAAGAGAGGAAGAGAAGGAGAAGAGAGAGAGAGGGGGAGGAAAGAGAGGAAGAGAAGGAGAAGAGAGAGAGGGGGGGGGAAGAGAAAGAGAAGCAGAGAAGGAGAAGAGAGAGAGGGGGGGAAAGAGAGGAAGAGAAGGAGAAGAGAGAGAGAGGGGGAGGAAAGAGAGGAAGAGAAGGAGAAGAGAGAGAGGGGGGGAAAGAGAAAGAGAAGCAGAGAAGGAGAAGAGAGAGAGGGGGGGAAAGAGAGGAAGAGAAGGAGAAGAGAGAGATGGGGGAAAGAGAGGAAGAGAAGGAGAAGAGAGAGAGGGGGAAAGAGAAAGAGAAGCAGAGAAGGAGAAGAGAGAGGGGGGGAAAGAGGAAGAGAAGGAGAAGAGAGAGAGGGGGAAAGAGGAAGAGAAGGAGAAGAGAGAGAGGGGGGAAAGAGGAAGAGAAGGAGAAGAGAGAGGGGGGAAGAGAGGAAGAGAAGGAGAAGAAAGAGAGGGGGGGAAAGAGAGGAAGAGAAGTAGAAGAGAGAGAGGGAAAGAGAGGGAGAAGTGGGAGAGAGAGGGAAAGAGGAAGAGAAGGAGAAGAGAGAGAGGGAGGGAAAGAGGAGAAGAGAGAGAAAGGGGGGAAAGAGAAGCAGAGAAGGAGAAGAGAGAGAGGGGGAAAGAGAAGGAGAGAAGGAGAAGAGAGAGAGAGAGAGTGGAAAGAGAAGGAGAAGAGAGAGAGAGGGGGGAAAGAGAAGCAGAGAAGGAGGAGAGAGAGAGAGAGGGGGAAAGAGAAGAAGAGAAGGAGGAGAGAGAGAGAGGGGGGAAAGAGAAGCAGAGAAGGAGGAGAGAGAGAGGGGGGAAAGAGCAGGAGAGAAAGGAGGACAAGAGGGGAGAGAAGGATGAACGACAGGAAATAATGACATGAATTATAGCCTTGCTACGTCTCTTCTGATCATGTCCCCTTTGATGACTCCACGCCAAGTCCCTCCCTCACGACAACCGCCTGCCTGTCAATCAAAACACTCATCAATGCTTGATGACAGTTGCCGTGGGCGTCGGCCCACTTCTTTTGCGGGCGCCGTCGCTTGTTTGGTCGTTCGCCTCGCTTCTCATCTCGCCCCCATTGCCGCTCCGCCTCACCGTCCCGCATCTCTCTCCCTCGCCTCTAATCTCGCCCCAATTGCCGCTCCGCCTCATCGCTCTACCGATCCACTCGGCTCGTCCCGCTTTCTCCCCTCGCCTAATCTCACCCCCATTGCCGCTCAGCCTCATCGTCCCGCTTTCCCCCTCGCCTCTAATCTCGCCCCCATTGCCGCTCCGCCTCATCGTCCCGCTTCTCTCCCCCTCGCCTCTAATCTCGCCCCCATTGCCGCTCCGCCTCATCGTCCCGCTTCTCCCCCCTCGCCTCTAATCCGCCCCCATTGCCGCTCAGCCTCATCGTCCCGCTTCTCTCCCCCTCGCCTCTAATCTCGCCCCATTGCCGCTCCGCCTCATCGTCCCGCTTCTCTCCCCCTCGCCTCTAATCTCACCCCCATTGCCGCTCCGCCTCATCGTCCCGCTTTCTCCCCCTCGCTCTAATCTCGCCCCCCATTGCCGCTCAGCCTCATCGTCCCGCTTTCTCCCCCTCGCCTCTAATCTCACCCCATTGCCGCTCCGCCTCATCGTCCCGCTTCTCTCCCCCTCGCCTCTAATCTCGCCCCCATTGCCGCTCCGCCTCATCGTCCCGCTTCTCTCCCCCTCGCCTCTAATCTCGCCCCCATTGCCGCTCCGCCTCATCGTTCCGCTTCTCCCCCCTCGCCTCTAATCTCACCCCCATTGCCGCTCCGCCTCATCGTCCCGCTTCTCTCCCCCTCGCCTCTAATCTCACCCCCATTGCCGCTCCGCCTCACCGTCCCGCATCTCTCTCCCTCGCCTCTAATCTCGCCCCAATTGCCGCTCCGCCTCATTGCTCTACCGATCCACTCGGCTCGTCCCGCTTCTCTCCCCCTCGCCTCTAATCTCACCCCCATTGCCGCTCAGCCTCATCGTCCCGCTTCTCTCCCCCTCGCCTCTAATCTCGCCCCCATTGCCGCTCCGCCTTATCGTCCCGCTTCTCTCCCCCTCGCCTCTAATCTCACCCCCATTGCCGCTCAGCCTCATCGTCCCGCTTCTCTCCCCCTCGCCTCTAATCTCACCCCCATTGCCGCTCCGCCTCATCGTCCCGCTTCTCTCCCCCTCGCCTCTAATCTCACCCCCATTGCCGCTCCGCCTCATCGTCCCGCTTCTCTCCCCCTCGCCTCTAATCTCGCCCCTCGCCTCTAATCTCACCCCCATTGCCGCTCCGCCTCATCGTTCCGCTTCTCCCCCTCGCCTCTAATCTCACCCCCATTGCCGCTCCGCCTCATCGTCCTGCTTCTCTCCCCCCTCGCCTCTAATCTCACCCCCATTGCCGCTCCGCCTCATCGTCCCGCTTCTCTCCCCCTCGCCTCTAATCTCACCCCCATTGCCGCTCCGCCTCATCGTTCCGCTTCTCCCCCTCGCCTCTAATCTCACCCCCATTGCCGCTCCGCCTCATCGTCCTGCTTCTCTCCCCCTCGCCTCTAATCTCACCCCCATTGCCGCTCCGCCTCATCGTCCCGCTTCTCTCCCCCTCGCCTCGACTCTCTACACTCATCCTGACACGCTGTGCTGTCTAAGGGGGAAGTCAGGGTGGCAGTCTGCATTAAGACCTGCATGGTCAACCACCCCTGTCCCCCTGCCCGTACAGTGAGCCAGGACCGGGCACCAATGTCAAGTCATACCGCCACGCTACACTGGAGAGAGAGAGAGGCAGACGCAGGTCATTCACAGAGGATACAACTCTCTCTGACAGCGAGTTAGATAAGCTGCAGCGTGCTGGGTTGGGCCGGCACCAAGGACAACGCATGACACCATGACACAGAGACGCCAGCGAGGCAAACCCGGGATCTATCAGACAGAGCCTGGTAACTTTAGATGTAGATGACAGGCAGTCAGAACAGAACAGATCTAGTTTGTCAACGTGTCATAAAGTTGTCTTTCAGGCGTGTCACAGTCACTTCGTTCTGTGAAGCCCTCAAATTCAAATCCGGACCTCGAAGCCAGTTCCACTGCTTTTTTAAATGCCTCCTCTCTAATCGGGGATTGATTTAGACCTGGGAAACCAGAAGTGCAATTAGTTATCAGGCAGAACATCAAATCAGCAGTACTCTTGGACGTCGTGGGGTAACAGTTGAAACCCCCGCCGTAAAGCATGGGGGTTGTCTGTATGTCCTTCTAAAGAAGGGTATCTCCATCTGATGTCCGTCTGTCCGCTGTCAAGGTTCTGCTCCTACATCTCCCCAAGTCACCCATATCAATGTCCAGCGCTGTTCAAATACAAACATCATCATCTCATTTACCTATGAGTGTTATTTTACATTGCCAATGCAGCGTAGGACCTGAGCAACCAGGCAGCCACATCACATTTTATGGTATATGATTCAATTTGTGTTAGTCAGTCCAAATACAGTTAGAAACGAAAGCAATATTATGCATTCGGGCCCTTTGTCAGCACAGTGGAGCGTGTTGGTCTGCCAGAATCAATAGGAACACAATATGCCACCGCCTTGAGCCCGCGTCACAAATGGCGCCCTATTGCCTGCATAGTGCACTACTTTTGACCTGAGCCTTATTGGTCCTGGTCTAAAGTAGTGCACTGCTTAGGGAATAGGGCGCCATTTGGCACAGAGCGACGGGCAAAGAAACAAAGACACGGCTCAGCAGAAGTGATTTCACGGTATATTTCCCCCCGTAAATGAAAATGTAATGCTTGGTAGCTTACTGTACCGTCAATGGAGCATGTGTGTCCTGAAAACGGGAGGGTTGTTGAAAACGCGGGGGTTTTCCAGATCAATAAGTGCGACAACGTCTAATATTACTGCTGTTGTGGTGGAGAAACAAGAAAATGAATGACATCCGCCGGTGGCCAAAGTGTTTTAGGATAAAGATTGGCCATAGGGGACCCTCCCTTGTGAGCCATTTGGACTTGGCCATTGATAGAGATCTACAGCCACCAAGTAAAGCGGCAGATTTGTTAAATAGGATTCGGTATATACAGAGGGAGGATTGATGGTGGCGGTGGCAGACAAAGCAGGCACTCCTTTCTTCATCATTAGAGATGTTTCGGGCTTCAGCTTGCCTCAGCTCTGCCATGCGAAGGGCAGAACGCAAAGGGAGAGGAGAAGGATAGAGCGAGTGTGAGAGACAG
Source organism: Oncorhynchus masou masou (assembly GCF_036934945.1). NCBI lineage: Eukaryota > Metazoa > Chordata > Actinopteri > Salmoniformes > Salmonidae > Oncorhynchus > Oncorhynchus masou. The sequence goes on along the minus strand of NC_088224.1, from coordinate 30,442,407 downwards.
AGAGAGAAGGATAGAGAGACAGAGAGAGAAGGATAGAAAAAGTGTGAGAGACAGAGAGAGAAGGATAGAAAGAGTGTGAGAGAAAGAGAGAGAGAAGGATAGAGAGAGTGTGAGAGAGGGAGAAGGATAGAGAGAGTGTGAGAGACAGAGAGAGAAGGATAGAGAGAGTGTGAGAGACAGAGAGAGAAGGATAGAGAGAGTGTGAGAGACAGAGAGAGAAGGATAGAGAGAGTGTGAGAGACAGAGAGAGAAGGATAGAGAGAGTGTGTGAGAAAGAGAGAGAGAAGGATAGAGAGAGTGTGAGAGAGAGAGAAGGATAGAGAGAGTGTGAGAGACAGAGAGAGAAGGATAGAGAGAGAGTGTGAGAAAGAGAGAAATGGATAGAGAGAGAGTGTGAGAAAGAGAGAGAAGGATAGAGAGAGAGTGTCGGAAAGAGAGAGAAGGATAGAGAGAGTGTGAGAAAGAGAGAGAAGGATAGAGAGAGTGTGAGAAAGAGAGAGAAGGATAGAGAGAGTGTGAGAAAGAGAGAGAAGGATAGAGAGAGTGTGTGAGAAAGAGAGAGAAGGATAGAGAGAGTGTGTGAGAAAGAGAGAGAAGGATAGAGAGTGTGTGAGAAAGAGAGAGAAGGATAGAGAGTGTGTGAGAAAGAGAGAGAAGGATAGAGAGAGTGTGTGAGAAAGAGAGAGAAGGATAGAGAGAGTGTGTGAGAAAGAGAGAGAAGGATAGAGAGAGTGTGTGAGAAAGAGAGAGAAGGATAGAGAGAGTGTGTGAGAAAGAGAGAGAAGGATAGAGAGAGTGTGTGAGAAAGAGAGAGAGAAGGATAGAGAGAGTGTGTGAGAAAGAGGGCGTGACAAGGAAGCGTCAGTGAGGCGCCGAAGCTGTGGTGATGAATGAGAGATGGAGGCATACGATTAGAGGACTGGCCCGCTGAATGAATGAACAGGTTATCAGGTTCATGAAGAGGAAAAAGAAAAGAGAAAGAATGCTGCTAAAATTAGAATAGATTCAGTGTGTGTGTGTGTGTGTGTGTGTGATATAGTGCCCAGGGTTACCAAGCCTTATCACCATGATCACACTTACTGTATGCTACATTTCCTAACGATGTTACAGTTTCCTCACGGGCTGATTCGAGTGTATCATGAATGTTGTGAAGTGACTACGGCCGGGGGATGCTAATGCCGAGCCGTCCTACACGTTGGTGTTGAATCCTCATGGGATGTGTCAAGTGTTTCCTAGTGTCTGTAATAGAGGTGTGACACCTCCATGGTTCTATTAGTTTACAATAACCTCATCAGTGTTCAGATGAGCCCACTCAGAAAGCTCTTTCGGTCTCCCACTCTCCCTTCATCCCTCCCTGCTAATCACAGGAGAAGTTGATGATTAATATGGGTCCCAATGCACTCCTCATCACGCTCCCATCACTCTGTTCAATGGCAGTAGGTGGTTTAAACACAGAGACAGAGGACACTGGTTGATTGCTAATTGCCCTGTTCGGTATAGTTGTGTTGTGTTCTTACATCAGGACAAAGTCTCAGAAAGTCACAAATAAGCTTTAGAAACACTGCCAGGCCACCCAGCACAATACAGAAGTGTTTTCCGTGTGCCGTTATTAGTGTCATATCGCGAGGCTGCATTCATTGTAGCTGGGGATTTTAACAAGACTAATCTGAAAACAAGACTCCCTAAATTCTATCAGCATATCGATTGCGCAGCCAGGGCTGGTAAAACCCTGGATCATTGTTATTCTAACTTCTGCGATGCATATAAGGCCCTCTACCCCCCTCCTTTCGGAAAAGCTGACCACGACTCCATTTTGTTGCTTCCAGCCTATAGACAGAAACTAAAACAGGAAGCTCCCGCGCTCAGGTCTGTTCAACGCTAGTCCGACCAATCTGATCCCACGCTTCAAGATTGCTTCGATCACGTGGACTGGGATATGTTCCGCATTGCGTCAAACAACAACATTGACGAATACGCTGATTCGGTGAGTGAGTTTATTAGCGAGTGCATTGGTGATGTTGTACACACAGCGTTTATTAAAACATTCCCAAACCAGAAAGCGTGGATTGATGGCGGCATTCGCGCAAAACTGAAAGCGCGAACCACTGCTTTTAATCAGGGCAAGGTGACCGGAAACATGACAGAATACAAACAGTGTAGCTATTCCCTCCGCAAGGCAATCAAACAAGCTAAGCGTCAGTGTAGAGACAAAGTAGAGTCGTAACTCAACGGATACGACACAAGAGGTATGTGGCAGGGTCTACAGTCAATCACGGATTACAAAAAGAAAACCAGCCCTGACCAGGGTGTCTTGCTCCCAGACAGACTAAACAACTTCTTTGCTCGCTTTGAGGACAATACAGTGCCACTGACACGCTACCAAAACCTGCAGGCTCTCCTTCACTGCAGCCGACGTGAGTAAAACATTTAAACGCGTTCACCCTTGCAAGACTGCAGGCCCAGACGGCATCCCCAGCCGCGTCCTCAGAGCATGTGCAGACCAGCTGGCTGGTGTGTTTACGGACATATTCAATCAATCCTTATCCCAGTCTGCTGTTCCTACACGCTTTAAGGGGGCCACCATTGTCCCTGTTCACAATAAAGCTAAGGTAACTGAGCTAAACGACTACCACCCGTAGCACTCACTTCCATCATCATGAAGTGCTTTGAGAGACTAGTCAAGGATCATATCACCTCCACCCTACCTGACACCTTAGACCCACTCCAATTTGCTTACCGCCACAAAAGGTCCACAGACGACAAACACACTGCACACTGCCCTAACCCATCTGGGCAAGAGGAATACTTATGTAAGAATTCTGTTCATCAACTACAGCTCAGCATTTAAGACCATGGTACCCTCCAAACTCGTCATTAAGCTCAAGACCCTGGGTCTGGACCCCGCCCTGTGCAACTGGGTACTGAACCTCCTGACGGGCCTGCCCCCAGGTGGTGAGGGTAGGTAACAACATCTCCACCCTGCTGATCCTCAACACTGGGGCCCCACAAGTGTGCGTTCTGAGCCCTCTCCTGTACTCCCTGTTCACCCATGACTGCGTGGCCACGCACGCCTTCAACTCAATAATCAAGTTTGCAGACGACACTAGTGGTAGGCTTGATTACCAACAATGACGAGATGGCCTACAGGGAGGAGGTGAGGGCCCTCGGAGTGTGTTGTCAGGAAAATAACCTCACTCTCAACGTCAACAAAACAAAGGAAACAGCAGAGGGAGCACCCCCCTAACCACATCGACGGGACAGTAGTGGAGAGGGTAGTAAGTTTTAAGTTCCTCAGCGTACACATCATGGACAAACTGAATTGTTCCACGCACACAGACAGTGTGGTGAAGAAGGCACAGCAGCGCCTCTTCAACCACAGGAGGCTGAAGAAATTTGGCTTGTCACCAAAAGCACTCACAAACTTTTACAGATGCACAATCGAGAGCATCCTGTCGGGCTGTATCACCACCTGGTACGGAAACTGCTCCGCCCACAACCGTAAGGCTCTCCAGAGGGTAGTGAGGTCTGCACAACACATCACCGGGGGCAAACTACCTACCCCCAGGACACCTACACCACCCGATGTCACAGGAAGGCCATAAAGATCATCAAGGACAACAACCTCCCGAGCCACTGCCTGTTCACACCGCTACCATCCAGAAGGCGGGTCAGTGCAGGTGCATCAAAGCTGGGACAGAGAGACTGAAAAACAGCTTCTATCTCAAGGCCATCAGACTGTTAAACAGCCAGCACTAACATTGAGTGGCTGCTCCCAACATACTGACTCAACTCCAGCCACTTTAATAATGTCATATGTATATACTGTACTCTATACCATCTACTGCATCTTGCCTATGCCGTCTGTACCATCACTCATTCATACATTTGTATGTACATACTATTTTATTCCTTTACACTGTGTGTATAAGGTAGTTGTTGTGAAATTGTTAGGTTAGATTACTAGGTTATTACTACATTGTAGGAAATAGAAGCATAAGCATTTCACTACACTCACATTAACATCTGCTTACCACGTGTATGTGGCCATTAACATCTGCTAACCATGTGTATGTGGCCATTAACATCTGCTAACCATGTGTATGTGGCCATTAACATCTGCTAACCATGTGTATGTGGCCATTAACATCTGCTAACCATGTGTATGTGGCCATTAACATCTGCTAACCATGTGTATGTGGCCATTAACATCTGCTAACCATGTGTATGTGGCCATTAACATTTGCTAACCATGTGTATGTGGCCATTAACATCTGCTAACCATGTGTATGTGGCCATTAACATCTGCTAACCATGTGTATGTGGCCATTAACATCTGCTAACCATGTGTATGTGGCCATTAACATCTGCTAACCATGTGTATGTGGCAAATAAAATTTGATATCTGTGTCCGATGACAGTACAACAGTGAGTCATGTCACCAGTGTGACCTCGAAGATCTAACATAATATCCTCTGTGTTGTTGTCCTTCCTAGAGTTCATTCAGTCACCACTGCTATATATAGCACTCTGAGAAGTTACGGTACTACAGGCAAGCTGTGTGTGTGTGTGTGTGTGTGTGTGTGTGTGTGTGTGTGTGTGTGTGTGTGTGTGTGTGTGTGTGTGTGTGTGTGTGTGTGTGTGTGTGTGTGTGTGGCCAACAGCGGAACGTCACCAGTTGTCATTCTTCACAGAAAGCTACAACCCCTCCCTCCATTCATGCATCGCTCCACACATCTTTCATTAATACACTGCACTGAATGGGGATGTGTGAGCGCGTGCGAGAGACTGCACGTGAGAGTGAGTGTAAATAAAAGTGAGAGAGAGTGGTTCAGAGGAAACCTGTGAAGGGGATGAGCCTGTGTGAAAGGCCCATTCCTCCGGCGGCTATCGCATTCCTCCGGCGGCTATCTCCTTCCTCCTGTCGCCCAGCTGGCCTCTCCTCTCTGAACGTCCCTCTCAGTGCCGCGCTGGTGGTCGACAGTGTCAAACAGAATGACTGATTCCTCTCTCTGATAACACACACGCAGGCACACACGTACGCAGGCAGGCACACACACTCTCTCACTATATTTATAGAGCTCCTCTGTCCGTCTCCCCATGGCAGTAGTGTCATAAAAGTAGAGATGAAAAAAGCTGATGGACTGACTGACAAAACTGTGACTAGTTTCATGATACTGACGAGCATGACACTACAATGTAAATCACTTAGCAGGCACTTAAAAACAAACAAAGAAACACCCCGGTTATTCAGCATTCCAGATGATTCTTATCACAGCTCAGATACAGTCAGTCAAACACAGTTCAGACCCAGGTCTCCTGCACGCCACAATAGTGTTAGCAGCGTTGAGCGAAAGCCAAGGCAAGCCTCAGGCAAGGTTACTCATCACGAGACAGGAACCAATTGGTCACCAAAACAAGTCTGTACAATCACAGTAATGGTCTCTAATCAAGTTTCCACACCGGGAGCAACAACATAGCATCATCTCAATCTATCTTGTTGGACAGGAAATGACACGGGAGATAATATTAGCTCTATCTCTAAGAGCCCCCACTATAACCACTATTACCTAGAATGATGATATGTGGTAGTAACAGCACTGTGTTTCCATCTGGTCTGTAACACACTGACCTGGTTTCACTGTAGAGAGAAATGATCAACAGCAGTGAGCAGATAGCTTTGGGCATAAAGCTCATAGCTTTGGGCATAAAGACTTTTTTGTGCCTCTCTTCACGTGAAACAGGAAGGCAGATGCCAACATGGTAGACTCCCTGTGATGTAGTTAATGAGACCCTTTACCACTCAGACTGTAGCAGCCAAGGAGACAGGCAGAGCAGAGAGGGTGCTGTGAGAAAGACATGGAGAGGCAGAGCAGAGAGGGTGCTGGGAGAAAGACATGGAGAGGCAGAGCAGAGAGGGTGCTGGGAGAAAGACATGGAGAGGCAGAGCAGAGAGGGTGATGGGAGAAAGACATGGAGAGGCAGAGCAGAGAGGGTGATGGGAGAAAGACATGGAGAGGCAGAGCAGAGATGGTGATGGGAGAAAGACATGGAGAGGCAGAGCAGAGAGGGTGCTGGGAGAAAGACATGGAGAGGCAGAGAGGGTGCAGGGAGAAAGACATGGAGAGGCAGAGAGGGTGCTGGGAGAAAGACATGGAGAGGCAGAGAGGGTGCTGGGAGAAAGACATGGAGAGGCAGAGAGGGTGCTGGGAGAAAGACATGGAGAGGCAGAGAGGGTGCTGGGAGAAAGACATGGAAAGGCAGAGAGGGTGATGGGGGAAAGACATGGAGAGGCAGAGAGGGTGCTGGGAGAAAGACATGGAGAGGCAGAGCAGAGAGGGTGATGGGAGAAAGACATGGAGAGGCAGAGAGGGTGCTGGGAGAAAGACATGGAGAGGCAGAGAGGGTGCTGGGAGAAAGACATGGAGAGGCAGAGAGGGTGCTGGGAGAAAGACATGGAGAGGCAGAGAGGGTGCTGGGAGAAAGACATGGAGAGGCAGAGAGGGGTGCTGGGAGAAAGACATGGAGAGGCAGAGCAGAGGGTGCTGGGAGAAAGACATGGAGAGGCAGAGCAGAGGGTGATGGGAGAAAGACATGGAAAGACAGAGTAGAGGGTGATGGGAGAAAGACATGGAAAGACAGAGCAGAGGGTGCTGGGAGAAAGACATGGAGAGGCAGAGCAGAGGGTGCTGGGAGAAAGACATGGAGAGGCAGAGCAGAGGGTGCTGGGAGAAAGACATGGAGACAGAGTAGAGGGTGCTGGGAGAAAGACATGGAGAGGCAGAGCAGAGGGTGATGGGAGAAAGACATGGAAAGACAGAGCAGAGGGTGATGGGAGAAAGACATGGAGAGGCAGAGCAGAGGGTGCTGGGAGAAAGACATGGAGAGACAGAGTAGAGGGTGCTGGGAGAAAGACATGGAGAGGCAGAGCAGAGGGTGCTGGGAGAAAGACATGGAGAGACAGAGTAGAGGGTGATGGGAGAAAGACATGGAAAGACAGAGTAGAGGGTGATGGGAGAAAGACATGGAGAGGCAGAGCAGAGGGTGCTGGGAGAAAGACATGGAGAGACAGAGTAGAGGGTGATGGGAGAAAGACATGGAGAGGCAGAGCAGAGGGTGCTGGGAGAAAGACATGGAGAGGCAGAGCAGAGAGGGTGCTGGGAGAAAGACATGGAGAGGCAGAACAGAGAGGGTGATGGGAGAAAGACATGGAGAGGCAGAACAGAGAGGGTGCTGGGAGAAAGACATGGAGAGGCAGAGCAGAGAGGTGATGGGAGAAAGACATGGAGAGGCAGAGCAGAGGGGTGATGGGAGAAAGACATGGAGAGGCAGAGTAGAAAGGGGTGATGGGAGAAAGACAGAGGCAGAGTAGAGAGAGTGCTGGGAGAAAGACAGAGGCAGAGTAGAGAGAGTGCTGGGAGAAAGACAGAGGCAGAGTAGAGAGAGTGCTGGGAGAAAGACAGAGGCAGAGTAGAGAGAGTGCTGGGAGAAAGACAGAGGCAGAGTAGAGAGAGTGCTGGGAGAAAGACAGAGGCAGAGTAGAGAGAGTGCTGGGAGAAAGACAGAGGCAGAGTAGAGAGAGTGCTGGGAGAAAGACAGAGAGGCAGAGAGGGTGCTGGAAGAAAGAAATGGAGAGGCAGGGCAGAGAGAGGGTGATGGTACTGGTGAAGGACCTCTCCCCATCCAATGAGATGGTCCCCGGATATTACGTGGACCAATAGCAGGAGGTGATGAAGTCTTCGCCAGAGGACAGGTTAGACAGCATCTGGTAGATTCCACCAGGGAACCTGAAGGGACTGATGGAGCGGAGGGTTAGAGGGAGAGATGGAGGTGGTTGTATTCAGAGGACAATGCCAGGACGCTGTGGGGGTGAGATTAAACGGCGCTCCAGCCAGCCTGTGTCTGGCATTAGAAAGAGCTCTATCTTGGAGCACATACCCTTCAGGACTCGCTCTGTTCTCTTTCGTTCCCTTTCTCCTCTCTGACGACTGTCACCACTTCTCTCATTCCGTCCCTCTCACTTTCTCTCCCTCTGACCTCAGATGACTCTGGACACAGACTCCCAAAAATCGAATTACAGGCCACCCCAGACTCCAGCCCCAACCACTGTGTTGCATTATTCAGTTCTGTTATAGCTTTCTCCGCGGCACTTTCAGAACAATCTAATTCTTACAGTACATGTTGATTCTGCTCCACCATATCAACATAGTGATCGTCTATAGTAAAGGCATAGGACAGTGTAGTACGCATACAGACGTCACCTCTAGGATCATTCTATTCTGTTGTTAGAAGTGTTTTCACCGTATTGGGAGCACCTGGGCGAGGAAACAATTCTTGTTTGAGGATTTAAAACCAGAAGATTTCAGAGGGGCTCATTAGCAAGAGAACATTATATTAGCATAGTATGCTAATCGCCAATCCTCATAATACCGCGTGTTCTCATCAATCCCGTCATGTCCGCTTACTGGAGCTGGCGATTTGTATGCGTGTGTGTGTGTAAGAGGGTGTGTGTGTGTGTGTGTGAGTGAGAGGGTTTGTGTGAGAGAGGGTGTGTGTGTGCGTTTTTGCATTTCCCATTAACATGTAATCAAGGCACAAGCTTTTACCAGCATAGTCATTTAGCATTTCCCTCGTCTTCCCACTTAGCTTCAAAACATGCCTGGTTTCCATATCGCCTGTTACCATTGAAGTGTCTTGAAACATCCATCTCTAAGCAAGAGCAAACCTCATCGGACTGGGATGAACCCCAAAAATGCACCCCACAAAAGACACCTACACACTCCTCCAGTGTCCAGCGCTGTCTCTTCAGAACATCTGAGTGGGATACTGCTGGAGACAGGTAATGGGATTCAGTTCTGCCTCCTCAACCAAATGTGAGGCCAACAGCTCTGGGCCTGACATGAGACACACACAAACGCATGCAGTCACATGCACACTCACGTGTACACACACACGCAATCTGAGCATTGGCATGTGGCTAAACAGTTGTGAGTGGTACTATGTCTCAGGAGGGGCCATAGTGAAAAGGGCTCCTAGATGACTAACTATGTTACTAGCATACCCCTCCCTCACCAGTCCTCTCCCCCTGCATGCGTCACAGCCAGTTGGCCATATGCTTGGCTCATCAGCTGGTCAGAGAGATGCATGGTGGCAGAATGGCGGAGGCCTTGGCCTGGTGCGGAGTGCTGTTGATGTGCATGCCAGGCGCTACGTTCTGTTGGCTACTCGACACCGGTCAGAGAAAACGAGCCGTGACAGAAGGCTGGGTGTCTTTTAAACGCTGCCAACTGGGTCCACCAACACGCCAATGGCCATTTGGGAGCGCACTCCTCCATGTGAGTCATGGCACTGAGGAATCAGAGAGCCCAACCTGCCATGTTGGCGACGGCGAACCCAGAGACAACAGAGCGTTTTGAAGTGCTCTGGTTAACAGCATGCTCCTCCCCTATGACTAACACAATGTAATGACATCACCTGTCAATCAAGGGTAGAACAGTGAGTTAGTGAAGTCTTTTTAGGCCAATCTGGCCTTGTGTGTGTTGATCTGCAGTCCCTCTACATGAAAAGTATAGAGTTGTCAATGTCACATGGCTGTGTGTACGTGTGTGGTATGGTTCCTATCAGTGGGGAAGCCAGTGGGAGTTGAAAGTCGGGGTGACCTGCGTGTCAAGGTGTGTATACAGATGGGGACATCTGTTGTTCGGGTTAGGAGGCTCTGCTCTCTCTACAGTACAGACGGGGGGACCCAGGTGGACTGCCTGTCTGTCTGTGTGTGTGTGTGTGCGCGTGTCTCCTACACAGTACTGTAACTGTATGCGAGTTGATATGGTCAATTCAATCTAGCCATTATTCAGTTAATTGACATCACTGATACATTGAGATCAGTGACCGTGTCCATAAAAAAGAAACCCTGCTGCAACTACAGATGGATGGATGTGAATTCCTCTGTGGTTCTGTTTGGAAGTTCATCCCCGTCTCCTGCCGTCACAGTGTTAAATCAGCTTCAGACTCCGTGACTCACTAGGGCTCCGGTTGTATTGTGGTCCTATTCAACGTATCAGGGAGGTTTTAATGGCATGTTACATTTCGCTGTGTTTGACCAATTTGCATCATTAAGCAGGAACAGCTGTGGAATCCCCTGCATCTCCCCAGGGGAAGCCTGCAGCACAAGGCTACTCTGGTAGTTAAAGGGAAATGCCTATCAAATCATATTGCTTTCGCTAGCTACTTCAATGACTCATGAGTCTGCTGCCGCTCACATCAAAGGCAGCTGGAGAACGAAGGCCGCGGTGTTATATTAATGTCAGCAAAGAGCATTTTATTTCAGAAAGGAATCTATTATAGGCCATAATAATTCCCAGGTAGGATCAGAAATATACATTTCTCATTAGTTCCAAGATGGCATAGCAGTTCAGAAGTCTTTTGTCCTCATCTTGTCGTGTCCCGTATATACAGTGCCTTGCGAAAGTATTCGGCCCCCTTGAACTTTGCGACCTTTTGCCACATTTCAGGCTTCAAACATAAATATATAAAATTGTATTTTTTTGTGAAGAATCAACAACAAGTGGGACACAATCATGAAGTGGAACGACATTTATTGGATATTTCAAACTTTTTTAACAAATCAAAAACTGAAAAATTGGGCGTGCAAAATTATTCAGCCCCCTTAAGTTAAATCTTTGTAGCGCCACCTTTTGCTGCGATTACAGCTGTAAGTCGCTTGGGGTATGTCTCTATCAGTTTTGCACATCGAGAGACTGAATTTTTTCCCCATTCCTCCTTGCAAAACAGCTCGAGCTCAGGGAGGTTGGATGGAGAGCATTTGTGAACAGCAGTTTTCAGTTCTTTCCACAGATTCAGGTCTGGACTTTGACTTGGCCATTCTAACACCTGGATATGTTTATTTTTTAACCATTCCATTGTAGATTTTGCTTTATGTTTTGGATCATTGTCTTGTTGGAAGACAAATCTCCGTCCCAGTCTCAGGTCTTTTGCAGACTCCATCAGGTTTTCTTCCAGAATGGTCCTGTATTTGGCTCCATCCATCTTCCCATCAATTTTAACCATCTTCCCTGTCCCTGCTGAAGAAAAGCAGGCCCAAACCATGATGCTGCCACCACCATGTTTGACAGTGGGTATGGTGTGTTCAGGTTGATGAGCTGTGTTTCTTTTATGCCAAACATAACGTTTTGCATTGTTGCCAAAAAGTTCAATTTTGGTTTCATCTGACCAGAGCACCTTCTTCCACATGTTTGGTGTGTCTCCCAGGTGGCTTGTGGCAAACTTTAAACAACACTTTTTATGGATATCTTTAAGAAATGGCTTTCTTCTTGCCACTCTTCCATAAAGGCCAGATTTGTGCAATATACGACTGATTGTTGTCCTATGGACAGAGTCTCCCACCTGTAGATCTCTGCAGTTCATCCAGAGTGATCATGGGCCTCTTGGCTGCATCTCTGATCAGTCTTCTCCTTGTATGAGCTGAAAGTTTAGAGGGACGGCCAGGTCTTGGTAGATTTGCAGTGGTCTGATACTCCTTCCATTTCAATATTATTGCTTGCACAGTGCTCCTTGGGATGTTTAAAGCTTGGGAAATCTTTTTGTATCCAAATCCGGCTTTAAACTTCTTCACAACAGTATCTCGGACCTGCCTGGTGTGTTCCTTGTTCTTCATTATGCTCTCTGAGCTTTTAACGGACCTCTGAGACTATCACAGTGCAGGTGCATTTATACGGAGACTTGATTACACACAGGTGGATTGTATTTATCATCATTAGTCATTTAGGTCAACATTGGATCATTCAGAGATCCTCACTGCTGCACTGAAAGTAAAGGGGCTGAATAATTTTGCACGCCCAATTTTTCAGTTTTTGATTTGTTAAAAAAGTTTGAAATATCCAATAAATGTCATTCCACTTCATGATTGTGTCCCACTTGTTGTTGATTCTTCACAAAAAACTACAGTTTTATATCTTAAACCTGAAATGTGGCAAAAGGTCGCAAAGTTCAAGGGGGCCAAATACTTTCGCAAGGCACTGTATATATATACACACACACACAACATTTTTCATATATTTTTTTATTTTCCATAAACTCATCTTCAAAACACTCTCCTGCAACACGCCTCACCAATTTATATTTATAAAAAAAGTATTATTTACCTCAAATCTGTAATCATCCATAGAAGCTAACCAGAAGCTAGCCAGGAGCTAATCAGAAGCTAGTTAGCTTCTTTACTGGCTAATCGTTAGTATTCAGCTAACCACTGTTTGTGGTCATCAGCTATCCTTTAGCTCGAAAATCTATCGGCAGTTTTGTACGGCGCGGCTCGGAACGGAACAGCTGAAGAGTTCCATCAATCACTCCTGGGCTGGAATCACCTATCCGGACCCGTTTTACTGCCAACGCGGAGCCCCACCGGGCCTTCACAACTGGACTGCCGACGTTATCTACCCGAAGGAGTTATCCGGCTGGCTCCTCCGTCACGACGTTACCTGAATGCCCATCTGCGGTCCGCTAACCGCTAGCTGTCTAATCGGCTGCTATCTGAATAGACCTGTCGGACAGTTTATTTTTAATTTTTATTATTATTTTTTCTTTCTTTTTTTCTTCTTCTTGGGCCTCTATATCTATTGTTTTTTGTTGTTGTGTGATTTGGATTAATCCCCTCTACCACACGGAACCCCACTAATCTACCGACGGAACACACGAGGTGGCTAATAACAGACCTCCATCCTATGTTAGCTTGCTTCCGATGGCCTGGCTAGCTGTCTAAATCGCTGTGACCCCAACCAACCTCTCCACTCACTGGACCCTTTTGATCACTCGACTAAGCATGCCTCACCTTAATGTCAATATGCCTTGTCCATTGCTGTTCTGGTTAGTGTTTATTGGCTTATTTCACTGTAGAGCATCTAGTCCTGCTCACTATACCTTATCCAACCTATTAGTTCCACCACCCACACATGCGATGACATCTCCTGGTTTCAATTATGTTTCTAGAGACACTATCTCTCTCTTCATCACTCAATACCTAGGTTTACCTCCACTGTATTCACATCCTATCATACCTTTGTCTGTACACTATACCTTGAAGCTATTTTATCGCCCCCAGAAACCACCTTTTACTCTGTTCCAGACGTTCTAGACGACCCAATTCTTATTGCTTTTAGCCGTACCCTTATCCTACTCCTCCTCTGTTCCTCTGGCGATGTAGAGGTGAATCCAGGCCCTGCAGTGCCTAGCTCCACTCCTATTCCCAGGTGCTCTCTTTTGATGACTTCTGTAAACGCAATAGCCTTGGTTTCATGCATGTTAACATTAGAAGCCTCCTCCCTAAGTTTGTTCTATTCACTGCTTTAGCACACTCTGCCAACCCGGATGTTCTAGCTGCGTCTGAATCCTGGCTTAGGAAGACCACCAAAAATTCTGAAATTTTAATCCCAAACTACAACATTTTCAGACAAGATAGAACTGCCAAAGGGGGCGGTGTTGCAATATACTGTAAAGATAGCCTGCAGAGTTCTGTATTACTATCCAAGGCTATACCCAAACAATTTGAACTTCTACTTTTAAAAATCCACCTCTCTAAAAACAAGTCTCTCACCGTTGCCGCCGGCTATAGACCACCCTCTGCCCCCAGCTGTGCCCTGGACACCATATGTGAACTGATTGCCCCCCATCTATCTTCAGAGCTCGTGCTGCTAGGCGATCTAAACTGGAACATGCTTTACACCCCAGCCATCCTACAATCTAAGCTTGATGCCCTCAATCTCACACAAATTATCAATGAACCCACCAGGTACCTCCCCAAAGCCTTAAACACAGGCACCCTCATAGATATCACCCTAACCTCATAGATATCACCCGAACCAACTTGCCCTCTAAATACACCTCTGCTGTCTTCAACCAAGATCTCAGCGATCACTGCCTCATTGCCTGCATCCGTAATGGGTCAGCGGTCAAACGACCTCCACTCATCACTGTCAAACGCTCCCTGAAACACTTCAGCGAGCAGTCCTTTCTAATCGACTTGGCCGGGGTATCCTGGAAGGATATTGATCTCATCCCGTCAGTAGAGGATGCCTGGATATTTAAAAAAAATGTCTTCCTAACCATCTTAAATAAGCATGCCCCATTCAAGAAATGTAGAACCAGGAACAGATACAGGCCTTGGTTTTCCCCAGACCTGACTGCCCTTAACCAACACAAAAACATCCTATGGCGTCCTGCATTAGCATCGAACAGCCCCCGTGATATGCAGCTGTTCAGGGAAGCTTGAAACCATTATACACAGGCAGTTAGAAAAGCCAAGGCTAGCTTTTTCAAGCAGAAATGTGCTTCCTGCAACACTAACTCAAAAAAGTTATGGGACACTGTAAAGTCCATGGAGAATAAGAACACCTCCTCCCAGCTGCCCACTGCACTGAATATAGGAAACACTGTCACCACTGATAAATCCACCATAATTGAGAATTTCAATAAGCATTTTTCTACGGCTGGCCATGCTTTCCACCTGGCAACTCCTACCCCGATCAACAGCACTGCACCCCCCACAGCAACTCGCCCTAGCCTTCCCCATTTCTCCTTCTCCCAAATCCATTCAGCTCATGTTCTGAAAGTGCTGCAAAATCTGGACCCCTACAAATCAGCCGGGCTAGACAATCTGGACCCTTTCTTTCTAAAATTATCTGCCAAAATTGTTGCCACCCCTATTACTAGCCTGTTCAACCTCTCTTTCGTGTCGTCTGAGATTCCCAAAGATTGGAAAGCAGCTGCGGTCATCCCCCTCTTCAAAGGGGGGGACATTCTTGACCCAAACTGCTATATCTATCCTACCATGCCTTTCTAAGGTCTTCGAAAGCCAAGTCAACAAACAGATTACCGACCATTTCGAATCTCACCATACCTTCTCTGCTATGCAATCTGGTTTCAGAGCTGGTCATGGGTGCACCTCAGCCACGCTCAAGGTCCTAAACGATATCTTAACCGCCATCGATAAGAAACATTACTGATCTGGCCAAGGCTTTCGACTCTGTCAATCACCACATCCTCATCGGCAGACTCGACAGCCTTGGTTTCTCAAATGATTCCCTCCAGGTTCACCAACTACTTCTCTGATGGAGTTCAGTGTGTCAAATCGGAGGGTCTACTGTCCGGACCTCTGGCAGTCTCTATGGGGGTGCCACAGGGTTCAATTCTTGGACCGACTCTCTTCTCTGTATACATCAATGATGTCGCTCTTGCTGCTGGTGAGTCTCTGATTCACCTCTAACCAGACAACGCCATTCTGTATACTTCTGGCCCTTCTTTGGACACTGTGGTTAACAACCCTCCAGGCAAGCTTCAATGCCATACAACTCTCCTTCCGTGGCCTCCAATTGCTCTTAAATACAAGTAACACTAAATGCATGCTCTACAACCGATCGCTACCTGCACCTGCCCGCCTGTCCAACATCACTACTCTGGACAGCTCTGACTTAGAATACGTGGACAACTACAAATACTTAGGTGTCTGATTAGACTGTAAACTCTCCTTCCAGACCCATATCAAACATCTCCAATCCAAAGTTAAAACTAGAATTGGCTTCCTATTTCGCAACAAAGCATCCTTCACTCATGCTGCCAAACATACCCATGTAAAACTGACCATCCTACCCATCCTAGACTTCGGTGATGTCATTTACAAAATAGCCTCCAATACCCTACTCAACAAATTGGATGCAGTCTATCACAGTGCAATCCGTTTTGTCACCAAAGCCCTATATAGTACCCACCATTGCGACCTGTATGCTCTCGTTGGCTGGCCCTCGATTCATACTCATCGCCAAACCCACTGGCTCCATGTCATCTACAAAACCCTGCTAGATAAAGTCCCCCCTAATCTCAGCTCGCTGGTCACCATAGCATCTCCCACCGGTAGCACACGCTCCAGCAGGTATATCTCTCTAGTCACCCCCAAAACCAATTCTTTCTTTGGCCGCCTCTCCTACCAGTTCTCTGCTGCCAATGACTGGAACGAACTAAAAAATCCCTGAAACTGGAAACACTTATCTCCCTCACGAGCTTTAAGCACCAACTGTCAGAGCAACCAACTGACTCTCACAGATTACTGCACCTGTACATATCCCTCCTATAATTTAGCCCAAACAACTACCTCTTTCCCTACTGTATTTGATTTATTTTGCTCCTTTGCAAACCATTATTTTTATTTCTACTTTGCACATTCTTCCACTGCAAATCTACCATTCCAGTGTTTTACTTGCTATATTGTATTTACTTTGCCACCATGGCCTTTTTTTGCCTTTACCTCCTTATCTCACCTCATTTGCTCACATCGTATATAGACTTGTTTATACTGTATTATTGACTGTATGTTTGTTTTACTCCATGTGTAACTCTGTGTCGTTGTATGTGTCGAACTGCTTTGCTTTATCTTGGCCAGGTCGCAATTGTAAATGAGAACTTGTTCTCAACTTGCCTACCTGGTTAAATAAAGGTGAAAAAAATAAAATATAATAGTTTAAGCCGTAAAGAGCAGATGCATGTGCAGCCCCTGATGACAGTACTCCAGTAGATACAAACACAACTATGACATCACAGCAGGACACACATTATAGAGTGCTTGGAGCCACAGTAGGTTGGTTGTTCAATAAGTCTTTTTATTTGTCCTGAAACGGGCACATCTTTCCCACAGGGTGTTTGGAATTGTTGATTAGCCTTGTAAATGTGTGCAAGATGAGCTGGCATTAACGGGCTCATTCACAAGTGGCCCTGGTTCCAGAGTCCAGGCCTGCATCCTCCATGCACACCAGCACCGGCCTGGCCTATAGATTTAAATGGAAAAGGTTCCCATCCACTCACAATTAGGCCCGTAAGGCAGACAAAGAGCGGTAAGACAGTGTCCTGACTGGAGATGGAGTGGAAATAGCAACTACAGTCTGTATGATTACACACAGAGTGAAAGCATCATTAATATTCCCTAAAATCAATGCCTGTCCTCCTGGAAAAGACGACAGTTTATAAACATGTCACAAATCCAATACCTTGGTGTGAGCCGCGAGAATGTCAGTGTGTGTGTGTGTGTGTGTGTGTGTGTATGTGTGTATATATAGAGTCGTCAGGGTGTGTGTACTGTAGTTGCCAGTGTGTGTGTGTGTGTGTGTATAGAGTATTCACAGTGTGTGTGTGTGTATATATATATACAATCCTCAGTGTGTGTGTACTGTAGTTGCCAGTGTGGTGTGTGTGTGTGTGTGTGTGTGTGTACAGTCCTCAGGGTGTGTGTACTGTAGTTGCCAGTGTGTGTGTGTGTGTGTATACAGTCCTCAGGGTGTGTGTACTGTAGTTGTCAGTGTGTGTGTGTGTATATATACAGTCCTCAGGGTGTGTGTACTGTAGTTGCCAGTGTGTGTGTGCATAGAGTCTTCACAGTGTGTGTGTGTGTGTGTGTGTGTGTGTGTGTGTGTGTGTGTGTGTGTGTGTGTGTGTACAGTCCCCATGGTGTGTGTACTGTAGTTGCCAGTGTGTGTGTGTGTACTGTAGTTGCCAGTGTGTGTGTGTGTGTGTGTACTGTAGTTGCCAGTGTGTGTGTGTGTACTGTAGTTGCCAGTGTGTGTGTGTGTGTGTGTGTGTGTGTACTGTAGTTGCCAGTGTGTGTGTGTGTGTGTGTACTGTAGTTGCCAGTGTGTGTGTGTGTGTGTGCATAGAGTCTTCACAGTGTGTGTGTGTGTGTGTGTGTGTGTGTGTGTGTGTGTGTGTGTGTGTGTGTGTGTGTGTGTGTGTGTGTGAGAGAGAGAGAGAGTCTAACACGGTCACCACTGGGGCTGGTGCATGCAGCCCTACTCCTACTGGAGCCAGAGGGAATGTATCTTCTGTCTGGGTGCAGTCTGTCTGTGTCAAATAGACTGCATCAGATCTACAGGTAGTGTATACAGTCCCCATGGTGTGTGTACTGTAGTTGCCAGTGTGTGTGTGTGTACTGTAGTTGCCAGTGTGTGTGTGTGTGTGTGTGTGTGTGTGTGTGTGTGTACTGTAGTTGCCAGTGTGTGTGTGTGTGTGTGTGTACTGTAGTTGCCAGTGTGTGTGTGTGTGTGTGTGTGCTGTAGTTGCCAGTGTGTGTGTGTGTGTGTACTGTAGTTGCCAGTGTGTGTGTGTGTGTGTGTACTGTAGTTGCCAGTGTGTGTGTGTGTGTGTGTACTGTAGTTGCCAGTGTGTGTGTGTGTGTGTGTACTGTAGTTGCCAGTGTGTGTGTGTGTGTGTGTGTACTGTAGTTGCCAGTGTGTGTGTGTGTGTGTGTGTACTGTAGTTGCCAGTGTGTGTGTGTGTGTGTGTGTGTGTGTGTGTGTGTGTGTGTGTGTGTGTGTGGTGTGTACTGTAGTTGCCAGTGTGTGTGTACTGTAGTTGCCAGTGTGTGTGTGTGTGTGTGTGTGTACTGTAGTTGCCAGTGTGTGTGTGTGTGTACTGTAGTTGCCAGTGTGTGTGTGTGTGTACTGTAGTTGCCAGTGTGTGTGTGTGTGTGTGGGTACTGTAGTTGCCAGTGTGTGTGTGTGTGTGTGTGTGTGTGTGTGTGTGTGTGTGTGTGTGTGTGTGTGTGTGTGTATATATACACAGTCCTCAGGGTGTGTGTACTGTAGTTGCCAGTGTGTGTGTGTGTGTGTATACAGTCCTCAGGGTGTGTGTACTGTAGTTGCCAGTGTGTGTGTGTGTGTGTGCGTATATATACAGTCCTCAGGGTGTGTGTACTGTAGTTGCCAGTGTGTGTGTGTGTGTGTATACAGTCCTCAGGGTGTGTGTACTGTAGTTGCCAGTGTGTGTGTGTGTGTGTATACAGTCCTCAGGGTGTGTGTACTGTAGTTGCCAGTGTGTGTGTGTGTGTGCGTATATATACAGTCCTCAGGGTGTGTGTACTGTAGTTGCCACTGTGTGTGTGTGTGTGTGTGTGTGTGTGTGTGTGTGTGTGTGTGTGTGTGTGTATATAGAGAGTCTTCACATTGTGTGTGTATAAAGCAGTCTGTTCTGCTACGGGCCGTGTGACTGGCCAGCTACAGCTCATTAGTCAGGCTGTCATCAGTGTGTGTGTGTGACTCATTGTTTAACCTTTGAGAGTGTGAACCTGGCCGCGGGACGTAGGAGTGCTGAGGGTGCTGCAGCACCCCCTGATAAATCACAATGTAAAAAATTATTACAAATGTTATTTCATTTTTCCCCCCCTGTATCAGCGGACCAAAATAGCCGTCAGTGTGGCACTGGTCCCTGGTGGGTTGGGGAACTCAATTGATGGAGGGAAAGCTGTGGCTGAGGCTGTGAAGAGAGAAAGCTGTGGCTGAGGCTGTGAAGAGAGAAAGCTGTGGCTGAGGCTGTGAAGAGAGAAAGCTGTGGCTGAGGCTGTGAAGAGAGAAAGCTGTGGCTGAGGCTGTGAAGAGAGAAAGCTGTGGCTGAGGCTGTGAAGAGAGAAAGCTGTGGCTGAGGCTGTGAAGAGAGAAAGCTGTGGCTGAGGCTGTGAAGAGAGAAAGCTGTGGCTGAGGCTGTGAAGAGAGAAAGCTGTGGCTGAGGCTGTGAAGAGAGAAAGCTGTGGCTGAGGCTGTGAAGAGAGAAAGCTGTGGCTGAGGCTGTGAAGAGAGAAAGCTGTGGCTGAGACTGAGGCTGTGAAGAGAGATAGCTGTGGCTGAGGCTGTGAAGAGAGAAAGCTGTGGCTGAGGCTGTGAAGAGAGATAGCTGTGGCTGAGGCTGTGAAGAGAGAAAGCTGTGGCTGAGGCTGTAAAGAGAGAAAGCTGTGGCTGAGGCTGTGAAGAGAGAAAGCTGTGGCTGAGGCTGTGAAGAGAGAAAGCTGTGGCTGAGGCTGTGAAGAGAGAAAGCTGTGGCTGAGGCTGTGAAGAGAGAAAGCTGTGGCTGAGGCTGTGAAGAGAGAAAGCTGTGGCTGAGGCTGTGAAGAGAGAAAGCTGTGGCTGAGGCTGTGAAGAGAGAAAGCTGTGGCTGAGGCTGTGAAGAGAGAAAGCTGTGGCTGAGGCTGTGAAGAGAGAAAGCTGTGGCTGAGGCTGTGAAGAGAGAAAGCTGTGGCTGAGGCTGTGAAGAGAGAAAGCTGTGGCTGAGGCTGTGAAGAGAGAAAGCTGTGGCTGAGGCTGTGAAGAGAGAAAGCTGTGGCTGAGGCTGTGAAGAGAGAAAGCTGTGGCTGAGGCTGTGAAGAGAGAAAGCTGTGGCTGAGGCTGTGAAGAGAGAAAGCTGTGGCTAAGGCTGTGAAGAGAGAAAGCTGTGGCTGAGACTGGGGCTGTGAAGAGAGAAAGCACTTTGAGAGCCACAATGATTCTCAATTGTCTCACCCAGGGACGGTTCCAGGCATAAGCTACATACGCGGTCGCTTAGGGCCCCCCCGGCTGCTGCTCAATTTACTATTGAGAGTAAGAATAGCAAAATAAAACTAAAATGTTTTCCCGCCAGGTGGTGGGCTCCGCAACCAAATCTCAATTAGGGCCCCATAAATGCCCTGACCTGAAAGTCAGTGTCCATGTGGCTCTGTTTAAAAGACACCATGAAGGCTGGTTCATCCCTAGGACCTCATGAGAGAAACACCTGGAGTAGCCATGCCAACAGGTGAGGGGTGAAGGAAAGGTTATTGGGACTCTATTATGATAATGAATAGTGTGTTTCAACTCAAAACAGGTTAGATAAAACCAGCTTGATTTGTGATTCTAAATGTTTTTGAAAAGTAATTATCCCAAAGAAGACATTAAGGACAAACTTAAATACAGGCAGTGATTGGTCAGTGATTGCCAGCAGTCAAAGTTCTTTAGGATCTATTTCTGGACAGCTATCCTATTAGTGGTCAGTAGAAAATCATTTGCCCACTTACTGTATAGTTACTCTGGCTGAAACACTATTGACAAAACCTCTGCTTTATCTGAGCAGAGACAGAGGGAGGGAGAGAGAGACAGAGAGAGAGAGAGACAGAGAGAGACAGAGAGAGACAGAGAGAGACAGAGAGAGACAGAGAGAGACAGAGAGAGACAGAGAGAGACAGAGTGATGGAGAGACGAAGAGACAGAGACAAAGAGACAGAGACAAAGAGACAGAGACAAAGAGACAAAGAGACAGAGACAAAGAGACAAAGAGACAAAGAGACAAAGAGACAGAGGGAGGGAGCGAGAGAGACAGAGACAGAGGGAGGGAGCGAGAGCGAGAGACAGAGAGAGGGAGAGACAGAGAGAGGGAGAGACAGAGAGAGGGAGAGAGAGAGAGGGAGACAGAGAGAGAGAGGGAGACAGAGAGAGAGAGATAGACAGAGAGAGAGAGAGAGAGAGAGAGAGACAGAGAGAGAGAGAGACAGAGAGAGAGAGAGACAGACAGAGAGAGAGACAGACAGAGAGACAGAGAGAGGGAGAGAGAGGGAGAGACAGAGAGACAGAGGGAGAGAAGGAGACGGAGAAGGAGAGACAGAAGGAGAGAGAGAAGGAGATACAGAGGGAGAGACAGAAGGAGAGACAGAGAAGGAGAGACAGAAGGAGAGACAGAGAAGGAGAGAGAAGGAGAGACAGAGAAGGAGAGACAGAAGGAGACAGAAGGGGAGAGAAGGAGAGACAGAAGGAGAGACAGAAGGAGAGACAGAAGGAGAGACAGAAGGAGAGACAGAGGGAGAGACAGAGGGAGAGACAGAAGGAGAGACAGAGGGAGAGACAGAGGGAGAGACAGAGGGAGAGACAGAGGGAGAGACAGACAGAGAGGGAGAGAGAGGGAGAGAGAGGGAGAGACAGACAGAGAGACAGAGAGACAGAGAGAGGGAGAGAGAGGGAGAGAGAGAGACAGAGGGAGAGAAGGAGACAGAGAAGGAGAGACAGAGAAGGAGAGAGAGAAGGAGATACAGAGGGAGAGAAGGAGACAGAGAAGGAGAGACAGAGAAGGAGAGAGAGAAGGAGATACAGAGGGAGAGAAGGAGATACAGAGGGAGAGACAGAGAAGGAGAGAGAGAAGGAGATACAGAGGGAGAGACAGAAGGAGAGACAGAGAAGGAGAGACAGAGAAGGAGAGACAGAAGGAGAGACAGAAGGAGAGACAAGGAGAGACAGAAGGAGAGACAGAAGGAGAAAGAAGGAGACAGAAGGGGAGAGAAGGAGAGACAGAAGGAGAGACAGAAGGAGAGACAGAGAAGGAGAGACAGAGGGAGAGACAGAGGGAGAGACAGAAGGGGAGAGAAGGAGAGACAGAGGGAGAGACAGAGGGAGAGACAGAGGGAGAGACAGAAGGGGAGAGAAGGAGACAGAAGGAGAGACAGAGGGAGAGACAGAGGGAGAGACAGAGGGAGAGACAGAGGGAGAGACAGAGGGAGAGACAGAGGGAGAGACAGAGGGAGGGAGAGAGAGACAGAGAGAGAGAAGGAGAGAGAGGGAGGGAGAGAGAGAGACAGGAAGAGAGAGGGAGGGAGACAGAGAGAGGGAGACAGAGAGAGGGAGACAGAGAGAGGGAGACAGAGAGAGGGAGACAGAGAGAGGGAGACAGAGAGAGGGAAACAGAGACAGAGAGAGAGGAGAGAGAGAGAGACAGGAAGAGAGAGGGAGGGAGGGAGACAGAGAGAGGGAGACAGAGAGAGGGAGACAGAGAGAGGGAGACAGAGAGAGGGAGACAGAGAGAGGGAGACAGAGAGAGGGAGAGACATGGAAAAAGAGAAAGGAGAGCTGGAGTATTCACACCAAATAATCCTAAATTATTCTGTAGAAAATAGATGGAAACAGGATCTTCCTCCTTAGTCAGGATTAAGCCACCAACTTCCCCTACATTGAAAAAAGGCATTTAATTGCTTTCTTCTATTGTGTACAGAGAGAGGAGGGACTGGTATTGGCAGCAATGTCACTGTGTGTTGAGATGTGCAGCGTGTGACAAACTGAACATGACGACCAATGTGTCTGTCACCTAATGGTAGGGGCCACCAGGTCAAACCAATACATTAGGACCATTATGATAACAACAACCGACAGGGAGTGTTTGTGTCGCCACAATGAGAGAGCCTGAGCAACACAGAGGAGTTCAAACAACCCTACGGTATCACTGCACTGACAGACTGGAGAGCAGAAGCAAAGGGGCCTGATGATTTAAGGGAATTTACTAGGTACAAGGTATTTGGCGGGTGTGAGAAAATGTTGCTCTGTTGTTTTTGTCCTCTAGCTATGTCACTCTAGCTATTTGAGGAAATAATGACAGTGGAATAGAACCAATTAGACCCAATTAATTATCCTATACAAACATGAACAACAATAGTATACTGTAAACTATAACAATAATCTAGTAAAGGAGCAGTTACTTTCCAGTCGCAGAGTGCCTTTTCACAGTGTGGTATCAGGCCACAGGTCCCTGTAAACAGTGGTCGCTAGGAGGTAGCAGAGGAAGTACATTTCAGGATTAAAGGGGGGGGGGGGGACTGCCAAAACATTGCAGGAGAAGAGATGGGGCACAACATTCATTTTAAGATGGATGCTTTTGGCAGGGACCGCTTTTGGCAGGGACCACTTTCTCAGCTCCCTCACTTACTCTGCTGCCTGCCAGGGCATTTATCTCTTAGTCATAGGATGCATCCCAAATGTCAACCAATTCCCTATATAGTGCACTTCTTTTGACCAGAGCCCTATTCCCTAGTGGGACATAGGGAAAAGGGGGCCATTTGAGACGTGAACATTGGGCCCGGTCAAGAGTCTGTTCTAGTACTACAGTACTCCTGCCTGCCATGTGGACATAGGGCCCAGTCTAGAGTCTGTTCTAGTACTACAGTACGCCTGCCTGCCATGTGGACATAGGGCCCAGTCTAGAGTCTGTTCTAGTACTACAGTACTCCTGCCTGCCATGTGGACATAGGGCCCAGTCTAGAGTCTGTTCTAGTACTACAGTACTCCTGCCTGCCATGTGGACATAGGGACCAGTCTAGAGTCTGTTCTAGTACTACAGTACTCCTGCCTACCATGTGGACATAGGGCCCAGTCTAGAGTCTGTTCTAGTACTACAGTACTCCTGCCTACCATGTGGACATAGGGCCCAGTCTAGAGTCTGTTCTAGTACTATAGTACTCCTGCCTACCATGTGGACATAGGGCCCAGTCTAGAGTCTGTTCTAGTACTACAGTACTCCTGCCTACCATATGGACATAGGGCCCAGTCTAGAGTCTGTTCTAGTACTACAGAACGCCTGCCTGCCATGTGGACATAGGGCCCAGTCTAGAGTCTGTTCTAGTACTACAGTACGCCTGCCTGCCATGTGGACATAGGGCCCAGTCTAGAGTCTGTTCTAGTACTACAGTACTCCTGCCTGCCATGTGGACATAGGGCCCAGTCTAGAGTCTGTTCTAGTACTACAGTACTCCTGCCTACCATATGGACATAGGGCCCAGTCTAGAGTCTGTTCTAGTACTACAGAACGCCTGCCTGCCATGTGGACATAGGGCCCAGTCTAGAGTCTGTTCTAGTACTACAGTACGCCTGCCTGCCATGTGGACATAGGGCCCAGTCTAGAGTCTGTTCTAGTACTACAGTACTCCTGCCTGCCATGTGGACATAGGGCCCAGTCTAGAGTCTGTTCTAGTACTACAGTACTCCTGCCTACCATGTGGACATAGGGCCCAGTCTAGAGTCTGTTCTAGTACTCCAGTACTCCTGCCTGCCATGTGGACATAGGGCCCAGTCTAGAGTCTGTTCTAGTACTACAGTACTCCTGCCTACCATATGGACATAGGGCCCAGTCTAGAGTCTGTTCTAGTACTACAGTACGCCTGCCTGCCATGTGGACATAGGGCCCAGTCTAGAGTCTGTTCTAGTACTACAGTACTCCTGCCTGCCATGTGGACATAGGGCCCAGTCTAGAGTCTGTTCTAGTACTACAGTACTCCTGCCTGCCATGTGGACATAGTGCCCAGTCTAGAGTCTGTTCTAGTACTACAGTACGCCTGCCTGCCATATGGACATAGGGCCCAGTCTAGAGTCTGTTCTAGTACTACAGTACTCCTGCCTACCATATGGACATAGGGCCCAGTCTAGAGTCTGTTCTAGTACTACAGTACGCCTGCCTGCCATGTGGACATAGGGCCCAGTCTAGAGTCTGTTCTAGTACTACAGTACGCCTGCCTGCCATGTGGACATAGTGCCCAGTCTAGAGTCTGTTCTAGTACTACAGTACGCCTGCCTGCCATGTGGACATAGGGCCCAGTCTAGAGTCTGTTCTAGTACTACAGTACTCCTGCCTACCATATGGACATAGGGCCCAGTCTAGAGTCTGTTCTAGTACTCCAGTACTCCTGCCTGCCATGTAGACATAGGGCCCAGTCTAGAGTCTGTTCTAGTACTACAGTACTCCTGCCTACCATATGGACATAGGGCCCAGTCTAGAGTCTGTTCTAGTACTACAGTACTCCTGCCTACCATATGGACATAGGGCCCAGTCCAGAGTCTGTTCTAGTACTACAGTACTCCTGCCTACCATATGGACATAGGGCCCAGTCCAGAGTCTGTTCTAGTACTACAGTACTCCTGCCTACCATATGGACATAGGGCCCAGTCCAGAGTCTGTTCTAGTACTACAGTACTCCTGCCTACCATATGGACATAGGGCCCAGTCGAGAGTCTGTTCTAGTACTACAGTACTCCTGCCTACCATATGGACATAGGGCCCAGTCGAGAGTCTGTTCTAGTACTACAGTACTCCTGCCTACCATATGGACATAGGGCCCAGTCGAGAGTCTGTTCTAGTACTACAGTACTCCTGCCTACCATATGGACATAGGGCCCAGTCGAGAGTCTGTTCTAGTACTACAGTACTCCTGCCTACCATATGGACATAGGGCCCAGTCCAGAGTCTGTTCTAGTACTACAGTACTCCTGCCTACCATATGGACATAGGGCCCAGTCGAGAGTCTGTTCTAGTACTACAGTACTCCTGCCTGCCATGTGGACATAGGGCCCAGTCGAGAGTCTGTTCTAGTACTACAGTACTCCTGCCTGCCATGTGGGAAAGGGAGGGAAGTTAGCAAGCAGACTCTAGAGAACTCCAGAAAACATTGGTGAAGTTTCTGGACGGATCTACCGTGGTCTCCACCCCTCCACCGTGGTGGTCTCCACCCCTCCACCGTGGTGGTCTCCACCCCTCCACCGTGGTGGTCTCCACCCCTCCACCGTGGTGGTCTCCAGTGTGGTCTCTCTCATCCATACTACACAACAATATGAGACTCATAACATCATTCTCCTCTTCTTCCTCTACCTCAGTCTGAGCTGCATAATATTAAAGTAGTATTCCATTGTCTTCTCTGCTCTGCCCATTGTGTGCACAGAGAGACAGGTAGCAGGAGTGGTAGCAAAGAGGGAAGAGAGAGAGAGCAGCTTTATAAATAGACTAACTAGTGGGATAGCTGAAGCGTATTACAAACCAGGGGCGATGTTGTGTGTGTGTGTGTGTGTGTGTGTGTTCAATTGTCTTCAAATACCAGCTACGCCAGGGGAATAATGGCAGACCAGCCAAAGGCAAGAACAAAAGGCTGTGGCGTGTTAGAGGGAGGTGAAAGGTAGAGAACACACACTACTCTAAAGTGAGAACCCCACAAAGGAGCTGTCATTGAGTGTGTGTGTGTGTGTTCGTGTGTGTGTGTGTTCAACCCAGCTGGAGAAAACAGCCACGTAGGAGCTGGCTCTAGAGATGGCAACAAAGCCTTGTGTTGTAACAAAGGGAGGTGAACCCTATGGTCACTGACAGAGCTCTGGACCTCCTGTGTGGAGATGGGAGAATCCTCCAGAAGGACAACCGTCTCTGCAGCACTCCACCAATCAGGCCTTAATGGTAGTGTGGCCAGATGGAAGCCACTCCTCAGTAAAAGGCACATCACAGCCTGCTTGTTATTTGCCAAAAGGCACCTAAAGACCCTCAGACCATGAGAAACAATATTTTTTGGTCTGATGAAACCAAGATTTAACTCTTTGGCCTGAATGCCAAGTGTCATGTCTGGAGGAAACCTGGCACCATCCTGGAGGAAACCTGGCAAGCATGGTGGTGGCAGCATCATCATGCTGTGGGGATGTTTTTCAGCAGCAGGGACTGAGAGACTAGTCAGGATCGAGACAAAGATGAACGGAGCAAAGTACAGAAAGATGAAAACCTGCTCCAGAGCGCTCAGTACCTCAGACTGGGTTCACCTTCCAACATGACAACAACCCTAAGCACACAGCCAAGACAATGCAGGAGTGGCTTCGGGGCAAGTCTCTGAATGTCCTTGAGTGGCCCAACCAGAGCCGACTTGAACCCGATCTAACATCTCTGGAGAGACTTGAAAATAGCTGTGCAGCAACTGTGCCCATCCAACCTAACAGAGTTTGAGAGGATCTGCAGAGAAGAATGGGAGAAATTACCCAAAACCATGTGTGCGAAGCTTGTAGCATCATACCCAAGAAGACCGGAGGCTGTAATCGCTGCCAAACGTGCTTTAAAAAGTACTTTAAAAAGTACTGAGTAAAGGGTACGAATACTTACGTAAATGTGATAGTTTTTATTTGCAATACATTTGCCAAAATGTTAAAAAAAATAATTGTTGTTGCTTTGTCATATGGGATATTGTGTGTAGATTGATGAGGAAAAAGTCAAGGGTGTGAATACTTTCAGAATGCACTGTATGTATACAGGCTTGGGCTTGGAAGATCGCTGTGTTTAGTTGAACAGCAGCACCACAGGTCTACAGAGACATGACACCAAGGTAACATGTGAGCCTGTGCCTGCCTGTCTGGGAGGGTGGGGTAGCCTTCACTTCTGAAAATGACTCTTGCCAAGCTGAAAATGACTCTTGCCAAGCTGAAAATGACTCTTGCCAAGCTGAAAATGACTCTTGCCAAGCTGAAAATGACTCTTGCCAAGCTGAAAATGACTCTTGCCAAGCTGAAAATGCTCTTTCTACACCTCTCTATAAGTGACAGCCAGTCCTGCATGGGAGAAGGATACGTGAGTTATATTCTTTGCTCCTCTTTTTCTCAACCAGGGCTCTAATACAGGGCTGGCTGTCACCTATACACACATGTAGAGTCTCCTGGTCTTCAGAGACTTGGTGTAGGAGTGAATAAAGAAGGTCTCTTCTCAGACACCTGCAGCGGCAGGGCTCTCAATAAACTCAGCAGTCAGGTGACACCAGCCAGCAGGTGACAGCACCTCAACAGACTTGCAGGTTAACAGACAGCTCTTAGTGTTTCACACACACAGCATGCTGACAGGACAGCACACTACTGACAGACAGGCTGGCTGCTGACCCTGGCCTGTGAATGGCCAGTATTGCTCAATGCTTCCTGTGAGTGTGAGAGGGTATTCGCATTCAGCAGTGGCACCCGAGCCTGGATCAATAGGTTATGGTAGTGAAGCTGTAGTGAGTACTGTAGACAGAGTGCCTCCTGTCCCATCATACAGCTTAGTCTATTATCTATCATGTTGCATAGTTACTTAACCCCTACCTATATGAACATATCTACACATAGACACTGTACTGGTCCTCTCAGTATAAGGCTAGGTTATTTTTTACTCATTCTTGTTATTCACTGTGTATTTATTTATTCCTTGTGTCACTATTTCTACTTTATCTTTAACTCTGCATTGTTTAAACCGTACGTAAACATTTACATATGGGGCGGCAGGTAGCCTAGTGGTTAGAGCGTTGGGCCAGTAACCGAAAGGTTGCTAGATCGAATCCCTGAGCAGACAAGGTAAAAATCTGTCGTTCTGCCCCTGAACAGGCAGTTAACCCACTGTTCCTAGGCCGCCATTGAAAATAAGAATTTGCTCTTAACTGACTTGCCTCGTTAAATAAAGGTAAAAAAAAAAGTTGTCACTGACAAATGCATTTTAATTAGAGTGTTGCGCCTTTCCTGTTCCTCTGAGAGCCTGTGTCATGTTCCAACATAGTCAAACTACCAAAGCAGTCAACAGCAACCTGGATATCCTGATGATGCCTCGGAATGTGGAGCAAAATGCTTACGGAATAGGACCCTGGAAAGGAACAAATTGGTATGTGCTGCTGTTATGTCACTGTCTGTTACATCACAGATGGGGTGGTGGGGGGGCTAAATATAGAAGTGACCTTGAATCAGTCATTAAAAACAATCAAAATCCATTAGATTACCCAATAACCCAACAAGAACTAAATGAAAAGCTAAAATCTATTAAATCAAAGAAGGCTTGTGGTCTAGACAACAGCAGAAATGAAATGCTGACAAAACAGCACACCTGAGTTGCAAAATGCTGTGCTTAAATTGTTCAACATGGTTTTAACTTCTGGCTGCTTCCCTGATGTCTGGAACCAGGGGCTCATCTCCCCTATCCGCAAAAGTGGAGACAAATCAGACCCCAATAATTACAGGGGAATTTGCGTAAACAGTAACTTGGGAAAGACTTTCTGTAGCATTTTGAATTCAAGAATTCAAACCTTTCTTCAAGAAAAAAATGTAATAAGTAAATGTCAAATTGGCTTTCTCCCTAACCATCGCACTACTGACCATATATACACCTTACACACACTAATTAATAAACACGTCCACCAAAAAAAAGAGGGCAAAATCTTTGCTTGCTTTGTTGACTTTAAAAAAGCATTTGATTCGATTTGGCACGAAGGGCTATTCTACAAAATTCTACAAAGTGGGCTTGGTGGTAAGGTATATGACTTAATAAAATGTATGTACACAGAAAACAAGTGTGCAATAAAAATCAAAAACCAAAGAACAGAATTTTTTTCACAATGTCGAGGTGTGAGACAAGGCTGCAGTTTGAGTCCAAATCTTTTCAACATTTATATCAATGAATTAGCAGACATGTTGGACCAATCTCCAGCCCCAGGACTCACACTATTTGACACAGAGGTGAAATAACTGCTATATGCTGATGACTTGGTACTTCTATCACCAACCAAAGAAGGTCTTCAATAGAAAATTAATATTCTGGAGCAATATTGCCATAATTGGGCCCTGGCAGTAAATTTCCAAAAAACTAAAATCATGATTTTCCCAAAAAAAAAACAGATGTCAGAAACACAAATATAAATTCACCCTGAACAACACCTTAATTGAACACACAAAAAATTACACCTATCTTGGTCTGACCATATCTGCATCGGGAAACTTTAATATGGCAGTGAATGCACTCAAAGAAAAAGCCCGCAGAGCAATGTATGCAATAAAAATGAAATTATTCATAATCAACATCCCCATTAGAATTTGGACTAAAATATTTGACAGTCTACCAATAGCTCTTTATGGAAGTGAGGTTTGGGGGCCACTCAATAAATTGGACTTTAAAATGTGGGACAAACATCCAATTGAAGCCCTACATGCAGAATTCTGTCGGAAAATCCTACAAGTCCAGAGAAATACACCAATTAATGCTTGTAGGGCAGAATTGGGCCGTTTTCCAGTAATAATGAAAATACAGAAAAGATCATTAAAATTTTGGCTAAATCTGAATTCAAGTCCAAATTCAAGTCTGCAATTTAAATCACTTCAAACCCAAGAGCTGAGCCCAGAAACGAGCCCTCTCAGTCAGCTGGTGTTGGACCTCACCAACCAAGCTGACACCAGCACTGCTTCAAAAGAAAGAATTCCAATAAGCAAAATCATGAACCAATCAAAGGAATCATATTTACAACATTGGAAAAATGAAACAATATCCCAAAGCCGACTAAATTGCTATCTGACCCTAAACAGAGAATATGAATTGGCTGATTATCTCTACTCTGTCAGAGATACGAAGCAGAGACAGATCCTTACCAAGTACAGGCTGAGTGACCACCAATTGGCAATAGAAACCGGCAGACATAAAAAGACATGGCTACCCAAAGAAGAGCGTGTATGTGGTCACTGCATAAC
The DNA here is from genome assembly GCF_036934945.1 of Oncorhynchus masou masou. NCBI lineage: Eukaryota > Metazoa > Chordata > Actinopteri > Salmoniformes > Salmonidae > Oncorhynchus > Oncorhynchus masou. The sequence continues at coordinate 30,411,565 of NC_088224.1, read as the reverse complement.
AGGGGAGGTAGAGACAGAGATGCACTTTCTCCTTTACTGTGATAAATATTCCTCACAAAGAGATTCATTATTCCACAGAAATGACTACATTTATTCCACATTTTTACAAATTGAACCCAGAGGAAAAACTAAGAATACTCATGGGCGAAGGAGCAATGGCTCCTCTTGCAGCCAAATTTCTATTTTCCTGCCATAGCCTGAGGGACACTGAATAATAACATCTGCATAGTAAACAGTAACTTACTTATTATTACTATAATTATTAATGTTTATCATTCCAAATGTGGGTGGAAATGGTAGTGATAACAGTTTAGTGATGGTAGTAGTAGTAGTTGTAGTAATGATTGTAGTTGTAGTACTGATATAAAAGGAGAAGATGACCGTTATTTAGTTCTAAGTTAGTTATTGTTTCGTTTTCCATAATTTGATTTTATATTTATTACATTTCTACTATTGACTGTTACCATTTTATTGTTATTATTTTTGTATTTAATTTTGTATTATTATTTACTACACAATTTTTATATTTTATATTTGCTATCATTTATAATTTTGTTACAATGTATATTGTATACATTGTTGCTTTGGCAATATTGACAATGTTTTTCATGCCAATAAAGCAGCTTGAATTTGAATTTGATAACAAGAGTTTAACCACCACTGTTTGGCGATTACCTTGACTATTCACTAATCATAGCTTTTATTTTTGGAGAACAGGAAAGTGGCTCACATTAATTGTACAGCTGTAATCAGTTAGCGAATGTCTAACAAAATTACAGGGTAGTTTCATCAAAGGTGTTATGCAATTACACCATTACTTCACTGTCTTCACCTGGGTCTCACATCCCTTTGACAGCACATGAAAATGACCAACTAAAATGTGCCAAAAACCATCTGCAAAAGCACATATGGTCCACCAATCCAATTATACACACACCAACAACAAAAATAACATTCATTCAGCCAATTAATACAAATGTGATAGTAATGACTTGAGTGGGAAAAACACAGGTGGTGGTGACAATTTGCATGACAGTGACAAAAATATTAGATTTCAAAAGCCTGAGGGGGAGAGAGCGTGAGAGAGAGCATGAGAGAGAGAGAGAGGGGTGATAATTCAATGTCTGAAAGATTCTCTCTTGCTCCTGACTGTGTGTAGCGTTGTACTGTGTAGCTCAATATAGTTTTCCCCCATTGTCTGTCTGAATACCTAATCATGACATACCGGCAGGTAGCAAATAAACTATTGGACTGATGCTCTTTGCTTAGATGTTGATTCAAAGAGGCTATATATATTCAGATGAGGTGGTGGTACACATAGATGCATTTCACTCCTCCACTAGCATTAACCAGCTTATTTACAATAGATCTCTGGGCATCATCACATGTACATGTAGGATTCACCAACAGTAGTATAGCTAGCTGACAGTACGTTTCACTAGCAGTAGTATAGCTAGCTGACAGTACGTTTCACTAACAGTAGTATAGCTAGCTGAATGTACGTTTCACTAACAGTAGTATAGCTAGCTGACAGTACGTTTCACTAACAGTAGTATAGCTAGCTGACAGTAGGTTTCACTAACAGTAGTATAGCTAGCTGACAGTACGTTTCACCAACAGTAGTATAGCTAGCTGACAGTACGTTTCACCAACAGTAGTATAGCTAGCTGACAGTACGTTTCACCAACAGTAGTATAGCTAGCTGACAGTACGTTTCACCAACAGTAGTAAAGCTAGCTGACAGTACGTTTCACTAACAGTAGTATAGCTAGCTGACAGTACGTTTCACTAACAGTAGTATAGCTAGCTGACAGTAGGTTTCACTAACAGTAGTATAGCTAGCTGACAGTACGTTTCACCAACAGTAGTATAGCTAGCTGACAGTACGTTTCACCAACAGTAGTATAGCTAGCTGACAGTACGTTTCACCAACAGTAGTAAAGCTAGCTGACAGTACGTTTCACTAACAGTAGTATAGCTAGCTGACAGTACGTTTCACTAACAGTAGTATAGCTAGCTGACATGTTCCACAAACAGTAGTATAGCTAACAGACAATACAATTCACCAATCGTAGTATAGCTAGCTGACAATGTTTACTAACAGAAGTAGAGAGAGCTGACAATGTTTCACCACTAGTAGTCTATATCGCTTACATGATGTTTCACCAATCACAGTATAGCTAGCTGACAGTACATTTCACCAAAAGTAGTACAGCTAACTGACAGTACGTTTCACCAACAGTAGTATAGCTAGCTGACAGTACATTCCACCAACAGCAGCATAGCTAGCTGACAATGTTTCAAGAAAAGTAGTATAGCTAACTGACAGTACATTTCACCAAAAGTAGTATAGCTAGCTGACATGATACAACAGTACAGCCAGCTGACAGTACGTATCAACAACAGCAGGCTAGCTGGCAAAATGTTTCGCAAGCAGTAGTATAGCTAGCTGACAGTACATTTCACCAACAGTAATATAGCTAGCTTACATAATGTTTCACCAACAGTAGGGTAGTATAGCTAGCTGACAGTGGTACAGCTACCCGACACTAGGTTTCATTAATAAAAGTATAGCTAGCTGACAGTATGTTTCACCAACAGAAGAAAAGCTAGCTGACATTACATTTCACCAACTCCAGAAAAGCTAGTGGACAGTATGTTTCACCAATAGTAGATAGCTGACAGTACATTTCCCCAACAGTAGTATAGCTCGCTGACATGTTCCACAAACAGTAGTATAGCTAACTGACAATGTTTCAAGTATAGTAGTAAAGCAAGCTTACATGTTCCACCAACAGTAATATAGTTTCTTCATCTCATTGGTGTCCTATAGTAGTGGTTTCGTTGCAGCAATTCGACCATAAAGGCCACGCAGTCCCCAATGAACAGTTGATGTTGAGATGTGTATATTAATTGAACTGGTTCTTTTTTTCCTGTGGAGGTCCTCATGAGAGCCAGTTTCATCATAGCGCTAGATGGTTTTTGCGACTGCACTTGAAACTTTCAAAGTTCTTAAAATTTTCCAGATTGACTGACTTTCATGTCTTAAAGTAATGGACTGTCAATTCTCTTAGCTTATTTGAGCTGTTCTTGCCATAATATGGACTTTGTCTTTTACCAAATAGGGTTTATCTTCTGTATAACCCCCCTTACCTTGTCACAACACAACTGATTGGCATTAAGACGAAAGAAATTCCACAGATGTACTTTTAACAATGTCCACCTGTTAATTGAAACGCATTCCTGGTGACTACCTTGTGAAGCTGGTTGAGAGAATGCCGAGAGTGTGCAAAGTTTTCATCAAGGCAAAGGGTGGCAATTTGAAGAATCTGAAATATAAAATATATTTGGATTTGTTTAAATTTTTCAGTTACAACATGATTCCATGTGTTATTTAATAGTTTTGATGTCTTCACTATTATTTTACAATGTAGAAAACAATAAAAATAAAGAAAAACCCTGGAATGAGTAGGTGTGTCCAAACTTTTGACTGGTACTGTACATTACCTCATTTACCTCGACTAACCTGTACCCACGTACATTGAGTCAGTACCGGTACTCCCTGTATACAGCCTTGTTATTGTTATTTTATTGTTGCTTTGTTATTTTATTGTTGCTCTTTTATTTTTTTTACTTTAGTTAATTTAGTAAATATTTCTTAACTTTTATTTTTCTTTAAACTGAATTGTTGGTTAAAGGGCTTGTAAGTAAGCATTTCAAGGGTAAGATCTACTACACCTGTTGTATTTGGCGCATGTGACAAATACAATTTGATTTGCCAGTACATTTCACCAACAGTAGTAAAGCTAGCTGATCGTATGTTTCAACAACAGTAGTATAGCTAGCTAACAGTACGTTTCACCAACAGTAGTATAGCTAGCTGACAGTACGTTTCATCAACAGTAGTATAGCTAGCTAACAGTACGTTTCACCAACAGTAGTATAGCTAGCGGATCGGAACGTTTCATCAACAGTAGTATAGCTAGCTGACAGTACGTTTCACCAACAGTAGTAAAGCTAGCTGACAGTAAGTTTCACCAACAGTAGTATAGCCAGCTGATCGTATGTTTCAACAACAGTACGTTTCACCAACAGTAGCTAGCTGACCACATTTCATGGTCTCTGCTTCAAATGATAACAGCTTGTCTACAGTATGAGCCTTCAACAGTTAAGACAGCGATGCATTTGTGTTTCACCCCAGTTTCCTTTTTTAGCACGTGATTGATAGCCTGGTTAAACCAGACTGAATGCTGCACTAAGTGCAAAGTTCAGTCTGGTTTAACCAGGCTATGTGATGGATTGTGCAGGCTGGAGGAGAGGAGTATAAACAAAGCAGAAATCATCTGTGAAGTCTGTGGCAGTGAAACACACACAATCTGGCTCAGTGAAACGGCTTTGACACATTATAGCAACACACACCACACACACGGCTGTGTTTCGTTTAGAAATGTCAGGTAATTTGTCTTTCAGGGATGTAAAGGTCGCCTCTGGGGAAACTCTTATTTCCGTTACAGAAATCAATGAAAGGAGGGGTTTTATTTGATGGAAAGTGGAGAAACGGGGAAAAAGGGCTGGGAAATGGCTTTACAATAAAGTAAGTAAAAGGTCCTCTGTGGCTAAGCTGGAGAACATAGAAAATAAATAGATGTTCAGGTCATGAAAATACTTCAGCTGTTTCAAACACCATAACACTAGACTAGTATCAGAACGACAACGCTCTGGTAAACAGTGGATAGCTGTGCTATTTATTTATATGCTGGGATACTCATAATAAGACCATGTTGTGGATGAGGAGGATTGTTCACATGAACAACAGTGGAGTGACTAGCTACTGTTACAATGGGGCAGTTGGCAAGTTGATATAGACTGTCCAAAGAGAAGGGACGGATCAGGAGGATGGTGTGACATAGCTACTGTGGAACGTGATGGACATGGAATCTCTGGTTGATCGTGAGGGTTGATGGACAGAGTCTGGGTGACAGGGCTGAAAAACAGGCAGATAAATGGGGCAGCTCCTGACACTGCACAGCATCGCCCCTGATTTACACCACGTCATTGGCCGCTTGCCGAGGGGGTGTTGGCCTCCACCCTTCACACAACTATTTAGGCCCTGTTTAGTATGGGGGACCTGTTCCTCTCAGCAGCCCCCTTACTTCTCCTCAGCCCCTTCAATCAACCCCTTACTGTCAGGGCTAGACTGCTGAGACCCATGAGACCAACAGTATTTAAGTAAACCTCTCTCTCCTGTGTTGTCATCAGCAGAGTGATAGGGCCATTGGGAGCTTATGTAGAGGGGACTAAAAAGCCTGTGAAAAGCCTCGATCAGGATGACACCCATGATCCTCCCAGGGAGGCCATCTTCTTCCTCCCTGAATACCCTACCTCCATCCCAGCCTTACCTCTGCTGCTGACTCAGGAACACAAGACTGTCTTGATTGTGTGTGTCTCCAACAATCTATCTAGTCATCCCCAGTCCAATCTCATGGTCAGGAAGGGTGTACAGTCCCATCCAGCACCACCATGGTGCTCTTCCTCCTGGCGTGTGGACTCCTGACCAGAGCCTTAAAGGTACATTACCCCCCTAAGAAGTCCCAGGTGTGTACTGAGCACCCAGCCGCCTGTAACCACTCCAAATGGCCATCTGTCTGAGCAGACATACAAGCACGCACATACGCACACATGTAGAGCCAGTTCAAAAAGAGCTGTCTTATTAAATTATCTTCTGCTTTCTACAGCTGCCCCACCTCCCTCCCTCTCTCTCCTTTAATCTCTCCCTGCCAACCCAAACATTTGTCTTTCCATTCAGGGGTGAATTTTCATTCCGTTAATACGGGTTCCCGGTGGAAGCCTGTTGTTGTGCGAGGGAGGGAAGGCCAAAGTCCTCTCTCTCTGTGTGTTTCTGTCATTCTCTCTACACCTCTGTCTTCTCATCTCTCTCACTGCTTAGCTACTGCCAGGTCTCAATACATAGGAGCTATATAGAGAACTGGTCAAAGTCTTGCATTAAATATGGTGCCATGTGGGACTCCATGAGAGCCCCTGAGAGTCCCTGAGAGACAGAGTTGCCTGTGGAGGGTAACTCGGCATGTAGATATGTTTATTTAACTCCAGTCTATTAAGCTGACGTGGAGACTCCCAACACAAGGTGTGCCACTTTGGCTTCAATTCAATAGTCAGTAGAGGAGCAGTAATCAATGAGGCTCTTTCCATAACGCTACGCCAGGCCGGCTGCAGAACACAAACCCTGCTACTGCTGCCACCTGCCCTGGCTGGGCCCGGTTCAATAGAAAGGAAATGGAATGGGTTTCCATGGCCAAGCAGACGCACACAAGCCTAAGATCACCATGC